>NW_022060040.1:0-21202 GCF_007399415.2 Gopherus evgoodei
AGGAGTCCTGCTCCCCCACCCCCTGCTCCAACACACCTGCCCCTCCCACCCAAGCCAGGAGAGAACCCAGGAGTCCTGCTCCCCCACCCCCTGCTCCAACACACCAGCCCCTCCCACCCAAGCCAGGAGAGAACCCAGGAGTCCTGGCTCCCCCACCCCCTGCTCTGACCACTAGACCTGGCTGCCCAGCTCGCACCTTTGATGATGAAGAGCTCAGCGGAGTGGGGGCAGGTGAAGGTGGCGTCAGCGCCCGCGATGCCCAGCTCCTCCTGCAGGCCCCGGGGGTAGCCCTGCACCAGCGTGTAGCCCGGACCCACCCGGTAGATGTAGACCTGGGAGCCCTGCAAGGCACACGCAGGACGGTGGGGCGGGGAAGAAGGGTGTGGGCCCTTATGAAACTGGAGCCATTTCACTTCACCGTGTGCACCGACCACTCTCCCCTGACCTGGCTGCACCAGATGAAAGGAGCCAACGCCAAGCTCCTGAGGTGGAGCCTGCTCCTGCAGGACTATGACATGGACGTGGTCCATGTGAAGGGAAGTGCCAACCTGATAGCGGACACGTTGTCCCGGAGGGGGGGCCCTGAACTTCCCCAGGTCACTGGGCAGAGTGACCCCGCTCAGCTCAGTCTCGAAGGGGGGGAGGGATGTAACGGAGCAGGGAGAGGGCGGATTTGACCTGGGAATGTTGTGGGGAGGTTACATTGGGGATGAGAGTAAATCTCCCTGAGCTGTAACCTGAGCCAGGAGGGGAGTTGGGAGAATTCACACCTGCCTGGGAGACTGAACAATGGACGGGAGAGAGAGGGAAGGGGGAAGAGAGCTGCTGCAGGGATTTTTTGGTTTCAGTTTGGGGCTGGGTGGTTGGAATTCAGGGAACCCCAAGCTGGGATCTAAGCTCCCTGAACCCCCAGAGGGACTCGATTGAGGGGTCCTGGCTGTGCCTGTAACCTGCATTCCTGTTGTCCAATAAACCTTCTGTGTTACTGGCTGGCAGAGAGTCACTGTGAGTCCCAGGAAGAGGGGTGCAGGGCCGGACTCCCCCACACTCTGGGGCCTGACATGGCTGGGAGGTGCCAGACTGCTGCCGAGGACACCCCGAGACCCTGCCCACCTATACCCAGGGGACTGGCTGCGGGAAGCCCAGCGAATACCGAGGGCACCAGCGGCCAGCAGAGGATCGTCCCGGCGGAGATCCCCGTCCCTGGAACGGATGCGGCTGGAATATGACAGGGAGCTGAGATGGGAAGAGCTCGAGTTAAGGAGGCAAGAACTGAAGCAGGAGCGGGAAGAACGAGAAAAACAGCGTCCGCATGAGGAGAACCAGCATAAGCATGAGCTGGAGCTGGCCCGCCTGAGGAGCAGCGGGGCCCCGGCTGCGGGGAGTGAGGGGGACCCAAGCCTACAAAGAGCTTTGATAAGGGCTTCCTGGCCCGGCGTAAGGAGGGGGAGGACATAGACACCTTGCTGACGGCCTTTGAGAAGGCCTGTGAGCTGCACAGGGTTGACCCTGCAGACAGGATCTCATTTCTCACCCCCTTACTGGACTCCACAGCCGTGGAGGTGTACAGCCGACTGAAAGGGGCGGAGGCAGGGGACTACGAACTGTTCAAACAGGCCCTGCTCCCTGCTCTGTCACATCCCCCCTTGCCCTGTGGGGGGGAGAGACACCCAGCCCCACCCTGCCCTGGGGGGGGCAGACACCCCAGCCCCACCCTGCTCTGCCCTGGGGGGGGACAGACACCTCAGCCCCACCCTGCTCTGCCCTGGGGGGGGACAGACACCCCAGCCCCGCCCTGCCCTGGGGGGGGACAGACACTCCAGCCCCACCCTGGGGGCAGAGACATCCCAGCCCCCACCCTGCCCGGGGGGGGCAGACACCCCAGCCCTACCCTGCTCTGCCCTGGGGGGGGACAGACACCCAGCTCCTGCCCTGCCCTGAGGGGGGACAGACACCCAGCCCCCGCCCTGCCCTGGGGGGAGAGACATCCCAGCCCCCGCCCTGCCCTAGGGGGACAGACACCCAGCCCCCGCCCTGCCCTGGGGGGGGACAGACACCCAGCCCCCACCCTGCCTTGGGAGGGGGGGACAGACACACTTCTCTGGGGAGGGGTACAGACACCCCAGCCAAGCAGGCCCTGAGCTGGACACCCTGTTCTGAGTTGTCCACACAGCTGGCCTTGGCCAGAACCAGCCCCCACCCCAGATTACCTGGATCAGGTAGAGTTTGTTGTCCCAGCTGAAGGCGCTGTCCACCTGCCCGCTCAGCTCCTGCCAGGTGTGGTTCAGCGGCCACGAGTGCCAGCCGTCCCGCTTGGAGTCCAGGCGGAAGTACTGCCCCCCTAGGGCCAGGCGAGAACACGCCGCTCTGCATGGCTGCCCTGGGGCAGGGCGGCTGCTGGCAGCTGCTGGGGTGCTCAGCAGGGGCTGACCCCCACCCTGGACCATGGCCAGGATGTCCCTGTCACACCGAGGGGCAGGGGTTTGCCCCCCAGACAAGGGGGGCCTATGGGGTGGGACTCCAGGGAGCATCCAGACAAGGGAGGGTCGATGGGGAGTGGGGGGGCTCCAGGGAACAATCAGATAAGGGGGTCAATGGGGAGCGGGGGGGCTCCAGGGAGTGACCAGACAAGGGGGTCGATGGGGAGCGGGGAGCTCTAGGGAGCAACCAGACAAGGGGGCCGATGGGGAGCGGGGGGGCTCCAGGAAGTGTCCAGACGAGGCGGGTTGATGGGGAGCGGGGGGCTCCGGGGAGTGACCAGACAAGGGGGTAGATGGGAAGCAGGGGGCTCTGGGGAGTGACCAGTGTGAAGTTATTGATATAAACTGGGACTATATAGACCATGGTTTGCAACCAAGGTCCTGTAATGGCACCAAATCTTATGTAAAGGGGGACATATAAGATGTCAAAGACCAGGTTATGGGTTACTGGTTATGATTATGCTGTCTGTGTGCATGTGTCATTTTGTAGTTGAAGTTATGAATATTGGCTCTGTTCTGTCTGTACTTCAAACATGTGCTGTGCTTCTGGGTGACACCCCAGACAAGTTGGTGTTAGCTCTGCTTAGCCTGCTTGATGGCCCATTAAGGACCATCAGCTACACAACTGACCCATGGAGAGGAGGCAGATACGCCATCCCAGCAGGGGATGTTCTCCAGAGACTTGATTTGAACCTGCAGTTTACTCCATCACTGCTACAAGCCTGAACTAAGAACTTTGCCATCACTGTATGGAATTGATTCCATTTAACCAATTCTAGCTCTCATCTCTACCTTTTTCCCTTTATGAATAAACCTTTAGATTTCAGATTCTAAAGGATTGGCAACAGCGTGATTTGTGGGTAAGATCTGATGTGTATATTGACCTGGGTCTGGGGCTTGGTCCTTTGGGATCGAGAGAACCTTTTTCTTTTACTGGGGTGTTGGTTTTCATAACCATTCAGCCCCAGGACGGGTGGCACTGGTGTTGATACTGGGAGACTGGAGTGTCTAAGGAAATTGCTTGTGTGACTTGTGGTTGGCCAGTGGGGTAAAACCGAAGCCATTTTTGTCTGGCTGGTTTGGTGCCTTAGAGGTGGAAAAACCCCAGCCTTGGTCTGTGACTGCCCTGTTTAAGCAATTGGTCCTGAATTGGCACTCTCAGTTGGGTCCCGCCAGAGCTGCATTGTCACAACCATACAAGGGGGTCGATGGGGAGTGGGGGGCTCCGGGGAGCGACCAGACAAGGGGGTCAATGGGGAGCGGGGGCTCTGGGGAGTGACCAGACAAGGGGGTCGATGGGGAGCGGGGGGCTCCGGGGAGCGACCTGATAAGGGGGGTCAATGGGGCGTAGGGGACTACAGGGAGTAACCAGACAAGGGGGGTTGATGGAGAGCGGCAGGCTCCAGGGAGTGACCAGACAAGGGGGTCGATGGGAAGCGGGGGGCTCCGGGGAGTGACCAGACAAGGGGGTAGATGGGGAGCAGGGGCTCCGGGGAGTGACCAGACAAGGGGGTCGATGGGAAGCGGGGGGCTCCGGGGAGCGATCAGACAAGGGGGTCGATGGGAAGCGGGGGGCTCCGGGGAGCAACCAGACAAGGGGGTCGATGGGGAGCAGGGGCTCCGGGGAGCGACCAGACAAGGGGGTAGATGAGGAGCAGGGGGCTCCGGGGAGCGACCAGACAAGGGGGTCAATGGGGAGCGGGGGGCTCCGGGGAGCAACCAGACAAGGGGGCCAATGGGGAGCGGTGGGCTCCAGGGAGTGACCAGACAAGGGGGTCAATGGGAAGCGGGGGGCTCCGGGGAGTGTCCAGACAAGGAGGTCGATGGGAAGTGGGGGGCTCTGGGGAGTGACCAGACAAGGGGGTCGATGGGAAGCGGGGGGCTCCGGGGAGCGATCAGACAAGGGGGGTCGATGGGGCGTAGGGGGACTCCAGGGAGTAACCAGACAAGGGGGGTTGATGGAGAGCGGCGGGCTCCAGGGAGTGACCAGACAAGGGGGGTCGATGGGAAGCGGGGGGCTCCGGGGAGTGACCAGACAAGGGGGGATCGATGGGGAGCGGGGGGCTCCGGGGAGCGATCAGACAAGGGGGTCGATGGGAAGCGGGGGGCTCCGGGGAGCAACCAGACAAGGGGGTCGATGGGGAGCAGGGGCTCCGGGGAGCGACCAGACAAGGGGGTCGATGGGGAGCAGGGACTCTGGGGAGCGACCAGAGAAGGGGGTTGATGGGGAGCAGGGACTCTGGGGTGCGACCAGACAAGGGGGTCGATGGGGAGCAGGGGCTCTGGGAAGCGACCAGACAAGGGGGTCGATGGGGAGCAGGGGCTCCGGGGTTTGACCAGACAAAGGGGTCGATGGGGAGCAGGGGCTCTGGGGAGCGACCAGACAAGGGGGTCGATGGGGAGCAGGGGCTCTGGGGAGCAATCAGACAAGGGGGTCGATGGGAAGCGGGGGGCTCCGGGGAGCAACCAGACAAGGGGGTCGATGGGGAGCAGGGGCTCCGGGGAGCGACGAGACAAGGGGGTCGATGGGGAGCAGGGGCTCTTGGGAGCGACCAGACAAGGGGGTCGATGGGGAGCAGGGGCTCTGGGGAGCGACCAGACAAGGGGGTCGATGGGGAGCAGAGGCTCTGGGGAGCGACCAGACAAGGGGGTCGATGGGGAGCAGAGGCTCTGGGGAGCGACCAGACAAGGGGGTCGATGGGGAGCAGGGGCTCTGGGGAGCGACCAGACAAGGGGGTTGATGGGGAGCAGGGGCTCCGGGGAGCGACCAGACAAGGGGGTCGATGGGGAGCAGGGGCTCTGGGGAGCGCCAGCCAAGGGGACTGCAGGGCTCCAGCCAAGGCCCAGTGGCCCAGGGTCAGGGCTGGGCACGGGGACACCGGTGGGGGCCAAGCAGCGGGTCGGGGAGCCGCTTCTCACTCACCCCGGAAGGCGTAGGTGCGGTTGGCGTCGTCCGCGGTGAAGGCCTGGAAGGCGAGGCCACTGCAGCGGTCCCAGATGCCCATGGCGCTGGCGTTTCTGTGCACCTCGTGCCCGTGCCCTGTATCCACCGGCGGGGGAGAGAGGGGTCAGGTACGGGCAGGGGCCAGGGGCACATTAGGGGCACAGTGTGGCTGGGGGGGATGTAGCGGCTGGGGTATGGAGTTGCCAGGAGGTGCTGGAGGAGGTGGGGTCATAGGTTGCCAGGGGGTATCACAGGGGGTCGGTGTTGGGGGTGGGGGTGTCATAGGGGGACAGAGGGTCACAGTCATGGGGTGGCCAGGAGAGTTCTGGTCCAGATGAGGCTGGGGATATTGTGGGGCAGCCACACTATCGTGGGGGTGCTAATGGGGGGGGCTGGGAGGATCATGGCAGGGTATCGTGGGGCAGCCGGGAGGATCATGAGGGGGCTGTTACCAGGCAGGACAGTGGGGTGTGTGTATGACCAGGAAGGATTGCAGGGGGGCTGTAACCAGGATGGATGGTTTGAGTGCAGCCGGGTGGGTGCTGCAGGGGGCTGAGACCAGGAGGGATCACTGGGGGGGGGCAGTTGGGGAGATCGCGGGGGGGCTGTGACCTAGAGGCATCGTGGGGGGGCAGCCAGAGGGATCATGGGGGGCTGTGACTCGGAGGCATCATGAGAGGGCAGCCAGGGGGATCATGGGATCTATTGTGGGGGGGCAGCCCGGGGGATCGCAGGACGGGTGACCCAGAGGGATCGTGGGTGGGCAGCGGGGGGGATCGCGGGGGGCCGTGACTCAGAGGGATCATGGGGGGCGGCAGCTTGGGGGATCACAGGGGGTGTGACCCGGGGGGATCATGGGGGTGTGTGACCCAGAGGGATTGTGGGGGCAGGCAGCTGGGGGGATCACAGGGAGTGTGATCTGGAGGGATTGCGGGGGGGGGCAGCCAGAGGGATCGTGGGGGGGCAGCCAGGGGGATCACAGGGGGTGTGACCCGGAGAGATCACGGAGGGGGCAGCCGGGGGGATTGAAGGGGGTGTGACCCGGAGGGATTGCAGGGGTATAGGCAGGGGGATAGCGGGGAGTGTGACCCGGAGGGATCATGGGGCAGTAGCTGGGGGGATTGCAGGGGATCTGACCCGAGGAGATTGTGGGGGGGCAGCAAGGGGGACCACGGGAGGTGTGATCTGGGTGGATCACAAGGGGTGTGATCTGGAGGGATTGCAGGGGGGCAATGTGACGTTATTGATATAAACTGGGACCATATAGAACGTGGTTGCAACCAAGGTCCTGAAGTGGCATCAAATCCTATGTAAAGGGGGCCATATAAGGGGTCTAAGACCAGGTTATAGGTTGCTGGTTAGGATTATGCTGTCTGTGTGCATGTGTCATTTTGTAGTTGAAGTTATGAGTATTGGCTCTGTTCTGTCTGTACTTCAAACCTGTGCTGTGCTTCTGGGTGACACCCCAGACAAGTTGGTGTTAGCTCCGCTTAGCCTGCTTGATGGCCCATTAAGGACCATCAGCTACACAACTGACCCATTGAGAGGAGGCAGATACGCCTTGTAACTCAGCAAAGTGCAGGGACCTGCCCATGTGACTCCAGACTCCATCTTGCTGTAATTTTCCACAGTAAGAACAAAGAAGTGTCCTTACACCTGGAAAAGCCTATATAAGGCTGATGCCTCATCTCCATCTGGTCTTCAGTCCTGCTTCCTACCTCTGGAGGGACTTTGCTACAAACTGAAGCTCTGCACAAAGGACTGAATGACCCATCCCAGCGGGGGATGTTCTCCAGAGACTTGATTTGAACCTGCAGTTTACTCCATCACTGCTACAAGCCTGAACTAAGAACTTTGCCATCACTGTATGGAATTGATTCCATTTAACCAATTCTAGCTCTCATCTCTATCTTTTTCCCTTTATGAATAAACCTTTAGATTTCAGATCTAAAGGATTGGCAACAGCGTGATTTGTGGGTAAGATCTGATGTGTATATTGACCTGGGTCCGGAGCTTGGTCCTTTGGGATGGAGAGAACCTTTTTCTTTTATTGGGGTGTTGGTTTTCATAACCATTCATCCCCAGGACAGTGGCCCTGGTGGTGATACTGGGAGACTGGAGTGTTTAAGGAAATTGCTTGTGTGACTTGTGGTTAGCCAGTGGGGTAAAACCGAAGTCCTTTTGTCTGGCTGGTTTGGTGCCTTAGAGGTGGAAAAACCCCAGCCTTGGGCTGTGACTGCCCTGTTCGAGCAATTGGTCCTGAATTGGCACTGTCAGTTGGGTCCCGCCAGAACTGCATTGTCACAGGCAGCTGGGCGGATCGTGGGGGGGCAGCCGAGGGGATCGCAGGGAGTGTGACTCGAGGGGATTGTGGGGAGGCAGCCGGAGAGATCGCGGGGGGGCACCTGGAGGGATCGCAGGGGATGTGAGCAGGAGGGATCATGGGGGGGGGTAGCCGATGGGATCACAGGTGGGGGTGATCCGGAGGGATTGCGGGGAGGAGCCAGAGGGATTGCAGGACGGTGCAGCCGGAGGGATCGCAGGGGGTGTGATCTGGAGGGACTGTGGGGAGGCAGCCAATGTGATCACAGGGGGGTGATCCACAGGGATTGCGGGGAGGAGCTGGAGGGATTGCGGGGCGGTGCAGCCGGAGGGATCGCAGGGGGTGTGATCTGGAGGGATCGCGAGGGGGGGGCTGGAAGGATCGCAGGGGGGGCAGCCAGAGGGATCATGGTGGGTGTGATCTGGAGGGATTGCACGGGGCCAGCTGGAGGGATCGCAGGGGGCTGTGACCCGGAGGGATCGCGGGGGGGCAGCCGGAGGGATCGCAGGGGGTGTGATCTGGAGGGATCACGGGGGGGAGCTGGAAGGATCGCAGGGGGGGCAGCCAGAGGGATCATGGTGGGTGTGATCTGGAGGGATTGCACGGGGTCAGTCGGAGGGATCGCAGGGGGCTGTGACGTGGAGGAATTGCGGGGGAGTAGCCGGGAGGATTGCGGGTGGGTAGCCAGAGGGATTGTGGGGGGCAGCCGGGGGGAACCGCGGAGGCTGTGACCCAGAGGGACCATGAGGGAGCAGCCGGGGTGATGGCAGGGGCTGTGAACCGGAGGGATTGCGGGGGGGGTGATCTGGGGGAATCGCGGGTGTTGTGACCCGGAGGGATTGCGGGGGGGCAGCCGGAGGGATCGCGGGGGTGTGATCTGGGGGGATCACAGGAGTTGTGACCCGGAGGGATCGCAGGGGGGCAGCCGGAGGGATCGCAGGGGTGTGATCCGGGAGGATCGCAGGAGATGTGACCTAGAGGGATCATGGGGAGTGTAACCGGGGGGGATCACGTGGGATGTGACCCGGAGGGATCGCGGGGGGGCAGCCGGAGGGATCGCGGGGGTGTGATCCGGGGGCTTCTCAGGGGGTGTGATCTGGGGGGATTGTGGGGGATCTGACCTGGAGGGATCACGGGGGGCCAGCCGGGGGGATCGCGGGAGGTGTGATCCAGGAGGATCGCAGGAGATGTGACCTAGAGGGATCACAGGGAGTGTAACCCGGGGGGATCACGTGGGATGTGACCTGGAGGGATCGCGGGGGGGCAGCAGAGGGGATCGCTGGGGTGTGATCCAGGGGGATCGCGGGGGGCCAGCCAGGGGGATCGCGGGGAGTGTAACCCAGAGGGATCACGGGGGATGTGACCTGGAGCGATCGCGGGGGGGGCAGCAGAGGGGATCGCTGGGGTGTGATCCAGGAGGATCGCGGGGGGCCAGCAAGGGGGATCGTGGGGGTGTGACCTGGAGGGATCGCGGGGGGGGGGCAGCCAACGGGATCGCTGGGTGTGATCCAGGGGGATCACGGGGGGCAGCCGGGGGCTTCTCAGGGGGTGTGATCTGGGGGGATTGTGGGGGATCTGACCTGGAGGGATCACGGGGGGCCAGCCGGGGGGATCGCGGGAGGTGTGATCCAGGAGGATCGCAGGAGATGTGACCTAGAGGGATCACAGGGAGTGTAACCCGGGGGGATCACGGGGAATGTGACCTGGAGCGATCGCGGGGGGGGCAGCAGAGGGGATCGCTGGGGTGTGATCCAGGAGGATCGCGGGGGGCCAGCCAGGGGGATCGTGGGGGTGTGACCTGGAGGGATCGCGGGGGGGCAGCCAAGGGGATCGCTGGGTGTGATCCAGGGGGATCACGGGGGGCAGCCAGGGGGATCGCGGGAGTGTGATCTGGGGGGATTGTGGGGGATGTGACCAGGAGGGATCACTGGGGTGTGATCCGGGGGGATTGCGGGGGATGTGACCTGGAGGGATTGCAGGGAATCAGCCGAGGGGATCGCTGGGGTGTGATCCAGGGGGATCGTGGGGAGTGTAACCCGGGGGGATCGCGTGGGATGTGACCTGGAGGGATCGCAGGGGGGCAGCCGAGGGGATCGCTAGGGTGTGATCCAGGAGGATCGCTGTGGGTGTGATCTGGGGGGAACGTGGAGGGTGTGACCCAGAGGGATTGCGGGGCGGGGCAGCCGGAGGGATCGCGGGAGGTGTGATCTGGGGGGATAGCAGGGGATGTGACCCGGAGGGATCGCGGGGGGACAGCCGGAGGGATCACGGGGGCTGTAATCAGGGGGGTTTGCAGGGGGTGTGATGTGGGGGGATAGTGGTGGATCTGACCTGGAGGGATCATGGGGGGTCAGCTGGGGGGGATCGCAGGGGGCAGCCAAGAGGATCGCTGGGGTGTGATCTGGGGGGATGGCGGGGGTGTGATCCGGAGGGATCGTGTGGGGCAGCCGAGGGGATCACTGGGGTGTGATCCGGGGGGATCGTTGGGGGCAGCCGAGGGGCTCGCTGGGGTGTGATCCGGGGGGATGGCTGGGGGTCAGCCGAGAGGATCGCTGGGGTGTGATCTGGGGGGATGGCAGGGGGGCAGCCGAGGGGATCGCTGGGGGGAGATGGCAGGGGGGCAGCCGAGAAGATCGCTGGGGTGTGATCCGGGGGGATGGCAGGGGGGCAGCCGAGGGGATCGCTGGGGTGTGATCTGGGGGGATGCAGGGGGGCAGCCGAGGGGATCGCTGGGGTGTGACCCAGGGGGATGGCAGGGGGTGTGATCCGGGGGGATGGCAGGGGGGCAGCCGAGGGGATCGCTGGGGTGTGATGCGGGGGGACCGCGAGGGGGCAGCCGAGGGGATGGCAGGGGGTGTGATCCGGGGGGATGGCAGGGAGGCAGCGAGGGGATCGCTGGGGTGTGATGCGGGGGGACCGCGAGGGGGCAGCCGAGGGGATGGCAGGGGGTGTGATCCGGGGGGATGGCAGGGAGGCAGCGAGGGGATCGCTGGGGTGTGATGCGGGGGGACCGCGGGGGGGGCAGCCGAGGGGATGGCAGGGGGTGTGATCCAGGGGGATGGCAGGGAGGCAGCGAGGGGATCGCTGGGGTGTGATGCGGGGGGACCGCGGGGGGGCAGCCGAGGGGATGGCAGGGGGTGTGATCCAGGGGGATGGCAGGGGGTGTGATCCGGGGGGATGGCAGGGGGGCAGCCGAGGGGATCGCTGGGGTGTGATTCGGGGGGATGGCAGGGGGGCAGCCGAGGGGATCGCTGGGGTGTGATCTGGGGGGATGCAGGGGGGCAGCCGAGGGGATGGCAGGGGGTGTGATCCAGGGGGATGGCAGGGGGTGTGATCTGGGGGGATGGCAGGGGGGCAGCCGAGGGGATCGCTGGGGTGTGATCCGGGGGGACCGCGGGGGGGCAGCCGGCGGTATCACCTCTCCCGGGGCAGCGCAGGAAGTAGTCGCGGGCGTCGCGGGGGTAGCCGGGCGGCACCTGGCCCGTGGCCGGCTGGAAGCGCAGGAAGCGGACGCGCTGGAAGCAGTAATAGCGCCCGAGCCAGCGCGTGGCCGCCGAGCAGTTGGTGACCCCGGGCCATGACCGGCGCTTCAGCACCCCCAGGCCCAGGTCGTAGGCGAACACGTCCCCCCCTGCGGGGAGAGACAGCGCCAGGGTCAGCGCCCCCGGCCCCCCGGCCGCCCCCACAGCCCGGCTCAGCGCCCACCCGGCCCCCCAGCCCCCCGGCCGCCCCCACAGCCCGGCTCAGCGCCCAGGTCAGCGCCTGGGTCAGTGCCCGCCAAGCCCCCCAACCACCCCCACAGCCCAGGTCAGCGCCCGCCCGGCCCCCCAGCCCCCCGGCCGCCCCCACAGCCCGGCTCAGCGCCCGCCCAGCCCCCCGGCCCCCCGGCCGCCCCCACAGCCCAGGTCAGCGCCCAGGTCAGCGCCTGGGTCAGTGCCCGCCCAGCCCCCCAACCACCCCCACAGCCCAGGTCAGCACCCACCTGGCCCCCCGGCTGCCCCCCCAGCCCGGGTCGGCGCCTGTGTCAGTGCTCACCCAGTCCAGCCCCATCCCAGCCCAGCCTGGCCCTGCCTGCCCCTAGCCCGGCCCCCTCCCAGCCCTCGAGCCCCACCTGCCCCCTCTCAGCCCCCCAGCCCCACCTGCCCCCGGCCCGGCCCCCTCCCAGCCCTCGAGCCCCACCTGCCCCCTCTCAGCCCCCCAGCCCCACCTGCCCCCGGCCCGGCCCCCTCCCAGCCCCCGAGCCCCACCTGCCCCCTCCCAGCCCCACCTGCCCCCGGCCCGGCCCCCTCCCAGCCCCCGAGCCCCACCTGCCCCCTCCCAGCCCCACCTGCCCCCGGCCCGGCCCCCTCCCAGCCCCCGAGCCCCACCTGCCCCTCCCAGCCCCACCTGCCCCCGGCCCGGCCCCCTCCCAGCCCCCGAGCCCCACCTGCCCCCTCCCAGCCCCACCTGCCCCCGGCCCGGCCCCGTACCCTTGAAGAAGAGGAGGCTCTCGGCCGTGCAGTCCTCGGGGTGACACTCCACGGCGCTGTCCAGATCCCCAGGCACCCCCTTGAACTCCTCCCCGATGAGCCGGGGGTAGCCGGGCCGCAGCCGGCCCCCCGCATACGCCCAGACCCGCTCGCCCTGTGGGCACACGCAGCTCAGCTGGCACCATGGGGCTGTACGGACACGGGCCTGGCCTGGCACCTGAGCGGGCAGGACCCTGGGCCTTTCCCCACTGATTCTCTGCCCCTGCCCCACTTGGACCTCAGAGCCCCACTGAGCCCCCCCCAGTGCCCAGACCCCCAGAGAGCCCCCCCTGCTGCCCAGACCCCCACTGAGCCCCCCTCGCTGCCCAGCCCCCCACTGAGCCCCCCCTGCTGCCCAGCCCCCCAGAGAGCCACTCCTGCTGCCCAGCCCCCCACTGAGCCCCCCTCGCTGCCCAGCCCCCCACTGAGCCCCCTTGCGGCCCAGCCCCCCACTGAGCCCCCCCACTGCCCAGCCCCCCAGAGAGCCACTCCTGCTGCCCAGCCCCCCACTGAGCCCCCCCGCTGCCCAGCCCCCCGGAGAGCCCCCCCTGCTGCCCAGACCCCCACTGAGCACCGCTCGCTGCCCAGACCCCCACTGAGCCCCCCCCACTGCCCAGCCCCCCGGAGAGCCCCCCCTGCTGCCCAGACCCCCACTGAGCACCCCTCGCTGCCCAGACCCCCACTGAGCCCCCCCGACTGCCCAGCCCCCCAGAGAGTCCCCCCTGCTGCCCAGACCTCCCCGCTGCCCAGACTCCCAGAGAGCCACTCCTGCTGCCCAGCCCCCCACTGAGACCCCCCGCTGCCCAGACCCCCAGAGAGCCACTCCCGCTGCCCGGCCCCCCACTGAGCCCCCCTCCACTGCCCAGCCCCCCAGAGAGCCACTCCTGCTGCCCAGCCCCCCACTGAGACCCCCCCGCTGCCCAGACCCCCACTGAGCCCCCCCGCTGCCCAGCCCCCCACTGAGCCCCCCCCACTGCCCAGACCCCCACTGAGACCCCCCCCGCTGCCCAGACCCCCAGAGAGCCACTCCTGCTGCCCAGCCCCCCACTGAGACCCCCCCGCTGCCCAGCCCCTCACAGAGCCTCCCCCACTGCCCAGACCCCCACTGAGCCCCCCTCGCTGCCCAGACCCCCAGAGAGCCACTCCTGCTGCTCAGCCCCCCCCCGCCCAGCCCCCAGAGAGCCTCCCCCGCTGCCCAGCCCCCCAGAGAGCCACTCCTGCTGCCCAGACCCCCACTGAGCCCCCCCCACTGCCCAGCCCCCCAGAGAGCCACTCCTGCTGCCCAGCCCCCCACTGAGACCCCCCCGCTGCCCAGACCCCCACTGAGCCCCCCCGCTGCCCAGCCCCCCACTGAGACCCCCCCCGCTGCCCAGACCCCCACTGAGCCCCCCCCACTGCCCAGCCCCCCAGAGAGCCACTCCTGCTGCCCAGCCCCCCACTGAGCCTCCCCGCTGCCCAGCCCCCCACTGAGCCCCCTGCTCCCCAGCCCCCCACTGAGCCTCCCCCGCTGCCCAGCCCCCAGAGAGCCCCCCCCGCTGCCCAGCCCCCCACTGAGACCCCCCTGCTCCCCAGCCCCCCACTGAGCCTCCCCCGCTGCCCAGCCCCCAGAGAGCCCCCCCGCTGCCCAGCCCCCCACTGAGACCCCCCTGCTCCCCAGACCCCCACTGAGCCCCCCTCGCTGCCCAGCCCCCCCACTGAGCCCCCCCTGCTGCCCAGCCCCCCAGAGAGCCACTCCTGCTGCCCAGCCCCCCACTGAGCCCCCCTCGCTGCCCAGACCCCCACTGAGCCCCCCTTGCGGCCCAGCCCCCCACTGAGTCCCCCCCACTGCCCAGCCCCCCAGAGAGCCACTCCTGCTGCCCAGCCCCCCACTGAGCCCCCCCCGCTGCCCAGCCCCCCGGAGAGCCCCCCCTGCTGCCCAGACCCCCACTGAGCACCCCTCGCTGCCCAGACCCCCACTGAGCCCCCCCCACTGCCCAGCCCCCCAGAGAGTCCCCCCTGCTGCCCGGACCTCCCCGCTGCCCAGACCCCCAGAGAGCCTCCCCGCTGCCCAGACCCCCACTGAGCCCCCCTCGCTGCCCAGACCCCCACTGAGCCCCCCCTGCTGCCCAGCCCCCCAGAGAGCCACTCCTGCTGCCCAGCCCCCCACTGAGCCCCCCTCGCTGCCCAGACCCCACTGAGCCCCCCTTGCGGCCCAGCCCCCCACTGAGTCCCCCCCACTGCCCAGCCCCCCAGAGAGCCACTCCTGCTGCCCAGCCCCCCACTGAGCCCCCCACTGCCCAGCCCCCCGGAGAGCCCCCCCTGCTGCCCAGACCCCCAGAGCCCCCCCCACTGCCCAGCCCCCCAGAGAGTCCCCCCTGCTGCCCAGACCTCCCCGCTGCCCAGACCCCCAGAGAGCCTCCCCCGCTGCCCAGACCCCCACTGAGCCCCCCCCACTGCCCAGCCCCCCAGAGAGCCTCCCTCGCTGCCCAGCACCCCACAGAGCCTCCCTCACTGCCCAGCCCCCCAGAGAGCCCCCCCCGCTGCCCAGACCCCCACTGAGCCACTCCCGCTGCCCAGACCCCCACTGAGCCCCCCCGCTACCCAGCCCCCCAGAGAGCCACTCCCACTGCCCAGACCCCCACTGAGCCCCCCCCACTGCCCAGACCCCCAGAGAGCCACTCCTGCTGCCCAGCCCCCCACTGAGCCCCCCCGCTGCCCAGCCCCCCACTGAGCCCCCCCTGCTGCCCAGACCCCCCCACTGCCCAGACCCCAGAGAGCCTCCCCCGCTGCCCAGCCCCCCACTGAGCCCCCCCCGCTGCCCAGCCCCCCAGAGAGCCCCCCACTGCCCAGACCCCCACTGAGCCCCCACCCCCTGCAGCACAGCCCCCACAGAGACCCCCCCGCTGCCCAGACCCCCAGAGAGCCACTCCCACTGCCCAGCCCCCCACTGAGCCCCCACCCCCTGCAGCACAGCCTGCCACGGAGCCCCTGCCTGGCGCCCCCCCAGCACCTGGAAGAGGTAGACGCTGTCGTGCACCCCAGGGGATGCCTTGTGGTGGATGCGCAGCGCAGCGTCCACGGGGCCCTGGATCTCCGGCCAGGTGGCATTGATGAGCTGGGCTGGGCCGTGGAAGCCCTTCCAGACGTGGGCACCTGCCAGGCGAGGCCAAGGGAGCCTGAGCAGGGCAGGGCCGGGCCCCGGAGAGCGGTGGGGAGGGTGACGAAGTGGGAATGTTCTTAATAGCTTCTCTAAACTCTCTGTGTGCCTCAGTTTCCCCACGTGCTACTCAAGTACTGAGGTGGTGGGACAAGGGGGTGTGATTGTTGCAGACACCCCTAGAGAGCAGGTGCAACTGCTGACGGGCTGCAGAGAACAACCGACACTCATAGCCTGGCAGCCGCTGGCCGGGTCCCCTCCTCTGCAAGAAGCAGATGGGGGGGGCGGGTTGGTGCAGCCCAGGTGACCTGCTGGACCCCGAAAGGGACAAAGGACAGAGGAGGGCAATGGCCGTGATGGAGGCCGGGCAGCTGGAAGCGAGTCAGTCTCCTGGTTGAGGACTCAGGGGCGAGGGCCCAGTGCTCTCGCGCCCCCATGGACTTTGCCGATGGTCCCTGATCTCGGTGCTGCCAAGCTCTGTTCTACGCTGGGCTCCCCACGATAATAACCCGTCTGTGTCACACGCAGGCTGGGAATCACGGCTGGCTGCAGCGTGGGGGGCAGGACCCTTTGGGGGTGAGGCTCCCCCAGGGGTCCCACCCAGGGGGACTCGCTGTGGGGAGCTCACGGGGTGAGCACGGGCTGAATGCTCCCAGGTCAGACCCAGGAGGTGCCGAAGCGGAGCAGGGTCCTTGCCCTGGGACAGGTGCTCTGAGGGGAGACGCTGCCCCAGAAGCCTGCCTGGTGTCATGCCAAGCGGGGCCAGAGCCCCCAGCCGGGGTGCCCAGGACAGCCTGTGAGGGACGCCCCTCCCCCTGCCCCAGCAGCCAGAGCCCCCCGTACCTCTGAAGAAGAGCATCACGCCGTGCTCGTCCAGGGTGATGGCATCAAAGCCCCCCTCGTCCGCACACCGGCTTGCCGCTTCTGGGGAGGAGAGTACAGTACCGTGCAGCCATCCTGCCCCCCAGGAGCTACCCAACCTCCCCCCACCACACTCACTGACCCAGCCTGCCTCTGCCCCCACTGCTGTCACATCCCCAGGAACCAACCCGCCTACACCCCACAAGAAGGTGGAATTTTTCAGTGTGCCTCAGTTTCCCTGTGTGCTGCATGGTTGCCTGGGGGTTGGGGGGGAAAGTGGGTTGCTCTTTGCAGAGACCCAGAGATCCAGGTGTGATGGGCACCAGAGCCCAAACACTGGCCCAGCCATTGGGTACTTACAACCCCCGGCGGGAAGCCAGCGGTTGGACCAGCTGGAGGCCTGGGCCAGGTGACCAGGTTTGCCCGGGAACTAGAACAGAGCACGGAGGGGCCGGGATAGTGCCGCGGGGGCAGCTGGACACGCCCCTGGAGGGGATTACGGAGGGGCCGGGGGTAGTGCCGCGGGGGCAGCTGGACACGCCCCTGGAGGGGATTACAGAGGGGCCGGGGGTAGTGCCACGGGGGCAGCTGGACACACCCCTGGAGGGGATTACAGAGGGGCCGGGGGTAGTGCCACGGGGGCAGCTGGACACGCCCTGGAGGGGATTACAGGGGGGCCGGGGGTAGTGCCGCGGGTGCAGCTGGACACGCCCCTGGAGGGGATTACAGGGGGGCCGGGGGTAGTGCCGCGGGGGCAGCCGGACACGCCCTGGAGGGGATTACCGGGGGGCCGGGGGTAGTGCCGCGGGGGCAGCCGGACACGCCCCTGGAGGGGATTACAGAGGGGCCGGGGGTAGTGCCGCGGGGGCAGCTGGACACGCCCTGGAGGGGATTACGGAGGGGCCGGGGTAGTGCCGCGGGGGCAGCTGGACACGCCCCTGGAGGGGATTACGGAGGGGCCGGGGGTAGCGCCGCGGGGGCAGCCGGACGCGCCCCCGGAGGGGATTACGGAGGGGCCGGGGGTAGCGCCGCGGGGGCAGCCGGACACGCCCCCTGGAGGGGATTACGGAGGGGCCGGGGGTAGTGCCGCGGGGGCAGCCGGACAGCGCCCCCTGGAGGGGATTACGGAGGGGCCGGGGGTAGTGCCGCGGGGGCAGCCGGACCCGCCCCTGGAGGGGATTACGGAGGGGCCGGGGGTAGCTGCCGCGGGGGCAGCGGACACGCCCCTGGAGGGGATTACGGAGGGGCCGGGGGTAGTGCCGCGGGGGCAGCCGGACACGCCCCTGGAGGGATTACGGAGGGGCCGGGGGTAGTGCCGCGGGGGCAGCCGGACACGCCCCCTGGAGGGGATTACAGGAGGGGCCGGGGGTAGCTGCCGCGGGGGCAGCCGGACACGCCCCTGGAGGGGATTACGGAGGGGCCGGGGGTAGTGCCGCGGGGGCAGCCGGACAGCCCCTGGAGGGGATTACGGAGGGGCCGGGGGTAGTGCCGCGGGGCAGACGGACGCGCCCCTGGAGGGATTACGGAGGGGCCGGGGGTAGCTGCCGCGGGGGCCGCCGGACCCGCCCCTGGAGGGGATTACGGAGGGGCCGGGGTAGTGCCGCGGGGGCAGCCGGACGCGCCCATGGAGGGGATTACGGAGGGGCCGGGGGTAGCGCCCGCGGGGGCAGCCGGACACGCCCCCTGGAGGGGATTACGGAGGGGCCGGGGGTAGTGCCGCGGGGGCAGCTGGACACGCCCCTGGAGGGGATTACGGAGGGGCCGGGGGTAGGCAAGCGGGGGCAGCCGGACGCGCCCCTGGAGGGGATTACGGAGGGGCGGGGGTAGTGCCGCGGGGCAGCGGACACGCCCCGGAGGGGATTACGGGGGGCCGGGGGTAGTGCAGCGGGGGCAGCGGACGACGACCCCTGGAGGGGATTACGGAGGGGCCAGGGGGTAGGCCGCGGGGGCAGCCGGGACACGCCCTGGAGGGGATTACAGGAGGGGCCGGGGGTAGTGCCGCGGGGGCAGCTGGACACGCCCCTCGGAGGGATTACGGAGGGGCCGGGGGTAGCTGCCGCGGGGGCAGCCGGACGCGCCCCTGGAGGGATTACGGAGGGGCCGGGGGTAGTGCCGCGGGGGCAAGCCGGACACGCCCCTCGGAGGGGATTACGGAGGGGCCGGGGGTAGGCCGCGGGGCAGCCGGACAGCGCCCCTGGAGGGGATTACGGAGGGGCCGGGGGTAGTGCCGCGGGGGCAGCCGGACACGCCCCCTGGAGGGGATTACAGAGGGCCGGGGTAGTGCCGCGGGGGCAGCCGGACACGCCCCTGGAGGGGATTACGGAGGGGCCGGGGTAGTGCCGCGGGGGCAGCCGGACACGCCCTGGAGGGGATTACGGAGGGGCCGGGGGTAGTGCCGCGGGGGCAGCCGGACACGCCCCTGGAGGGGATTACGGAGGGGCCGGGGGGTAGCGCCGCGGGGGCAGCCGGACGCGCCCCCGGCGGGGATTACGGAGGGGCCGGGGGTAGCGCCGCGGGGGCAGCCGGACGCGCCCCCCGGAGGGGATTACGGAGGGGCCGGGGGTTAGTGCCGCGGGGGCAGCCGGACACGCCCCTGGATTCTAGGGCCGGGGGTAGCGCCGCGGGGGCAGCCGGACGCGCCCCTGGAGGGGATTACGGAGGGGCCGGGGGTAGTGCCGCGGGGGCAGCCGGACACGCCCCTGGAGGGGATTACAGAGGGGCCGGGGGTAGTGCCGCGGGGGCAGCCGGACACGCCCCTGGAGGGGATTACAGAGGGGCCGGGGGTAGTGCCGCGGGGGCAGCTGGACACGCCCCTGGAGGGGATTACAGAGGGGCCGGGGGTAGTGCCGCGGGGGCAGCCGGACGCGCCCCTGGGGAGGATTACGGAGGGGCCGGGGGTGGTGCCGCGGGGGCAGCCGGACGCGCCCCTGGAGGGGATTACGGAGGGGCCGGGGGTAGTGCCGCGGGGGCAGCCGGACACGCCCCTGGAGGGGATTACTGGAGGGGCCGGGGGTAGTGCCGCGGGGGCAGCCGGACGCGCCCCTGGAGGGGATTACGGAGGGGCCGGGGGTAGTGCCGCGGGGGCAGCTGGACACGCCCCTGGAGGGGATTACGGAGGGGCCGGGGGTAGTGCCGCGGGGGCAGCCGGACGCGCCCCTGGAGGGGATTACAGAGGGGCAGGGGGTAGTGCCGCGGGGGCAGCCGGACGCGCCCCTGGAGGGGATTACGGAGGGGCCGGGGGTAGTGCCGCGGGGGCAGCCGGACGCGCCCCCGGAGGGGATTACGGAGGGGCCGGGGGTAGTGTCGCGGGGGCAGCCGGACTCACCCCTGGAGGGGATTACGGAGGGGCCGGGGGTAGTGCCGCGGGGGCAGCCGGACGCGCCCCTGGAGGGGATTACAGAGGGGCCGGGGGTAGTGCCGCGGGGGCAGCCGGACACGCCCCCGGAGGGGATTACGGAGGGGCCGGGGGTAGTGCCGCGGGGGCAGCCGGACACGCCCCTGGAGGGGATTACAGAGGGGCCGGGGGTAGTGCCGCGGGGGCAGCCGGACACGCCCCTGGAGGGGATTACAGAGGGGCCGGGGGGCTCTGGGCTCTGATCCGACCCGGCGCTAACCCAGAACTCAATCGCTGGGTCCAGCCCCCCAGGCACCCCCCTGCTGTTCCCACAGGCAGAGTCACTGCAGAGTCAGGCCGGGGGGTGCCTGGCTCCCTTTGGATACAAGTCTTCTGCCGGGGTCCCACCAGGGGCACTCGCTGAGGGGGCTCCCGGTGTGTCGTGGGGCTGGGGGCTCTGAGGGTTGGTCTCGGAGGGGGAGCCGAGGGGCTGACCCCAGCGAGTGTGACCCGGAGGGGGCTGACGCCAGGGCAGCCGGGCAAGGGTGTCTGGCTTGGGGAGCTGGGCCGGGGGAGCCAGGAGAGGGTGTCAGGCTGGGGGTGCTGGGCCGGGGGTGCTGGGCTGGGGGAGCCGGGCCGGGGGTGCTGGGCTGGGGGAGCCGGGTGAGGGTGTCAGGCTGGGGGTGCTGGGCTGGGGGAGCCGGGCCGGGGGTGCTGGGCTGGGGGAGCCGGGTGAGGGTGCTGGACTAACTGATGGATCCCTGACACACACACCCTGCTGCACCCCGACCCCTCCCAGGCTGCAGGATGCCCCCCAGCTGCATCTCACCTGTGTCGTTGAGCTGGGTCTCAGGCCCATAGTGGAACCGTGGTCCGGCCTCCCCCGGTTTGCCAGGGCTGTTGTGGGGAGAAGGCAGTTTGGGTCCCGGTTCACTGAGGTCTCCTCCCCAGCTGGCTCCTCTCCTTGCTGGAGCCGTTGTGGGGGGGCAGGGACCCCATACAACTAGGGGTAGCGTTCTCCTTGGGGCCCGGGCCCTGCTGCGAGCTCCTGGGTGCTGAGCCCCGGGGTCTGGGCTGGTGTGGGGTGAAACACACCCACGTCTCCCTGCCTGCGGGAGCCACGCCCAGGGTCTGGCAGCTGCTCACACAAACATCTGCGCCCTCCTGCCGTGCACTAGCACCTGTCCCTCTCACACTGTCTGTCTCTCTCGCACCAGCGTCTGTTCTTCTCACACCAGTGCTCATCCCTCTCGCACCAGCGTCTGTCCCTCTCACACCAGTGCCCATCCCTCTCGCACCAACGTCTGTCCTTCTCACACCAGTGCCCATCCCTCTCGCACCATCGTCTGTCCTTCTCACACCAGTGCCCATCCCTCTCGCACCAACGTCTGTCCTTCTCACACCAGTGCCCATCCCTCTCGCACCAACGTCTGTCCCTCTCACACCAGTGCCCATCCCTCTCGCACCATCGTCTGTCCTTCTCACACCAGTGCTCATCCCTCTCGCACCAGCGTCTGTCCCTCTCACACCAGTGCCCATCCCTCTCGCACCAACGTCTGTCCTTCTCACACCAGTGCCCATCCCTCTCGCACCAACGTCTGTCCTTCTCACACCAG
>NW_022060041.1:0-21102 GCF_007399415.2 Gopherus evgoodei
AGTACTTCACAGAATAAGAAAATACTCAAGATCATAAAGGATCTCCACTCTAGGGAAAACCTCAAGGTACAAAACCAGGGATAAACCTCCCTCCTTCTACAAAGGAAATCACACAAGCCAAAATAAAAGTAAGCTAACACATTCCTTTGCTGGGAATTACTAATACTAATGGAGTTGGATTGCTTGCTTTCTTGATCTGTCTCCGGCAAGCACACACAACAGACAGACAAAGCCCCTCTCACTCCAGATTTGAAAGTATCTTGTCCCCTTATTGATCCTTTTGGTCAGGTGTCAGCTAGGTTACCTGTGCTTCTTAACCCTTTACAGGTAAAAGAGGAATTAACCCCTTACAGGGTAAAGAGAGATTTTATGCTACCCTTAGCTGTATGTTTATGACACAGGCTCAGATTTTCAAAGTGTCCTAGGAGCTAGATACCCAAACAGCAGACCATTTCATCTTCCATATGCTCCTTTGAAGATGCTAGCCATAATGAGAATGGAATAAATAGATTTTATGAGGTGGCAGAAAAAAGTAGGTGTTGAGAGAAAGGAGGAGTTATATTGTATAGATCTGGACAAAATTTTTCAGAACATATCTTTTGTGAACAAACTAACAGTTTTGGTTAACCTTATAGTATTTGGAAATTTGACATCTATTTACCAATTATTTTCATGTAAGGGGAGAAACAAAGTCTAAATTGACAGCCCAGCAAATGGACCCCTAGCACTCACATTAATATCTTGTGTCTATTGGTTGGGGTATTTGGATGTGGGAGAAACTCATTCACTTTCCACTTCTGTTTTCTGTGGAGCAGAGATTTGAAACTAGGTCTCCCATCTCTCAGGAAAGTGCTTTCTCTTTGGGCTATAAGGCAATTTAGGGCAGGGCTTTCTCAGGCTCTCCAGATGAAGCTGTTCACATTGTATAAATCAGCAGCAGGAGATATACATCATGATAATGCAGCCATGGTGGCATGTAGAATAGATTTCCATCTTGAGTTGTCCTCTGCGAGACTTCTTGGTTCCAAAAGAGTCAATATGGGAGGATTTAGATTTCCTATATGTCTCAGAATTGCATCTTCCAATCTTATTCATGGTCACCCTTATGCGCTACTGCCTTTGATCTCAGCTTTCTAAACCTTCAGTAAAAGTGTACCTTTTTTTGCACATTGCAAATGACCCCACCATTGCAGTCATGATCTCAACTGATGCAAGACTGCAACTAGCTGGGATCATCTAAGCATGTCCTCATTTGTGACAAATCAAACTGGTAGATGTTAAGAATCCTCTGTAATTTTGACACTGAAAACTGTCTAGTGTTGTCTCCTCTGCTATCTAATGGATATGTTTCTGCAGAGTTGCCATCACTAACTACCATGTTGAACACTTGTTTCTTATTTGTCACATAGACATTCTGCTGCCCAAACAGAGACATTTGAAAATGCTTAAATGCCAGTGATGCAAGACTGATCTTAGGTATGACCTCTTCGAACACAGTCCTTCCTGCTGTAAACCAGCTATCCAGATAGATAAAACTATTCACCCCTTCAATTTCATTACCATCTTCATACACATCACCAGGTCATTCATTTCCATGACAACCGATCACAGTTGGCACATGGAATGTGCGCATGCTACTGGACAACATCACAGCAGACAGACCAGAGAGAAGAACAGCCCTTGTCTCCAGAGAGCTCGCACGCTACAACATTGACATTTCAGCCCTAAGTGAAACTCGCCTTGCTAATGAAGGACAGCTGTCCGAGTCAGGTGGATGCTATACATTCTTCTGGAGTGGCTGCAGCAGTGATGAGCGTCGCGAATCTGGAGTTGGCTTCGCCATCAAGAATCATCTTGTTCGGAAACTTGCCGGTCCCCCCAAGGGTGTGAATGACCGACTCATGACAATGCAGCTTCTGCTTCAAAAAAGAAAACAAGCTATTTTGATCAGCACATGCGCTCCCACAATGACCAAGCCAGAGGATGAGAAGGATAAATACTACGAAGAACTAGATGCTCTGCTGTCATCAGTGCACTGCACAGACAAGCTGATCCTGCCTGGCGATTTTAACGCAAGAGTCGGATGCGATGCTGCAGCCTGAAGGAGTCACCGGGAAGAATGGAGTGGGAAAGTGTAACAGCAATGGCCTGTTACTGCTGAAAACTTGTGCAGCACATGACCTTCTGATCACCAATACTATCTTCCGCCTCCCTACCCGTAACATCCCCGTTACAAGCACTGGCATCTGATCGACTATGTCACCATCAGGAAAACAGACAGACAAGATGTCAGGGTTGCAAAAGCTATGTGCGGCGCTAACTGTTGGATGGATCACAGGTTCATAGTATCCAAAATGAAGCTCTGTATCACGCCAAAGAGACGACCACAAGGCTGTAAGGCTCTCAAAAGGATCAACGTGTCGAAGCTGAAGAGCAGCCACATCACTGAAAATCTAGCGAAAGACCTAGAGAATGAGCTTGCTGATCTTCTCATTGGGGATGATGCTGAGAAAGACTGGGAGCGATTCCGCTACACTGTCCATACAGCTGCATCGAAGGTATTGGGGCCCTCCACACACAGGCAGCAAGACTGGTTTGACAAAAATAATGCAGAAATCCAGGCCTTACTTGCTGAGAAGCACCTCCTGCTGCATCGTGCATATCAGAACGACCCATCCTCAGCGGCAAAGAAGACCACATTTATCAACGCTCGCAGAACAGTACAGAACCGACTGCACAAAATGCAGGATTTGTGGCTGAGCACCAAAGCAGATGAAATACACGCGTATGTGGACAGGAACGACTATAAGCAGTTCTATGTAACCCTCAACATGCTCTATGGTCCACAGTCTTCTGAGAAATTTCCCCTCCTGAACTCTGATGTCACTGTGCTCCTTACAGAGAAGACGCAGATTCTCCAGAGATGGGCTGAACATTTTGAAGCAGTTCTCAACTGCCCCCAGTCATCAATGATGAGACCGTTGACAAGATGCCCTAGGTTGCAGTCAATGACTCCATGGATGCTTCACCAGAAGAGGATAAAGTGAAGAAAGCCATCAACCAGCTGTCAAGTAGCAAAGCCCCAGGGTCAGAGGCCGTACCATCAGAGGTCTACAAAGTCAGTGGACCCGTGCTGCTACGGAAACTCACTTAGCTGTTTCAGTCCTTCTGGAAGCAGGGATCCATTCCACAGGAATTTAGAGATGCATCCATTGTGCACCTCTATAAGAGGAAGAGCAATCACCAAGTATGTGACAATCACTGTGGAATCTCACTGCTCTCTACAGCGGGGAAAGTTATTGCATGGGTTCTGTTGAACCGACTGATCAGTCACCTGGAGCAGGGCTTACTGCCAGACTCACAGTGAGGCTTCCACAAGGGACGTGGAACTATTGACATGATTTTCGCTGTGCGTCAGCTACAGGAGAAATGTCAAGAGCAGAATTGTGAACTCTGCACAACTCTTGTGGACCTCACAAAAGCATTTGACTCTGTCAGTCGCCAGGGCTTGCGGAGGATCATGTCAAAATTTGGCTGTCCAGACAGATTCATACTAATGGTACGTCAATTTCATCATGGTATGATGGCTCATGTCCTAGATGATGGTGAAACATCTGAGGCCTTTCCAGTCACCAACAGCATCAAGCAAGGGTGTGTTTTAGCACCCACTTTGTTCAGCATAATATCTCTGCCACTCTGACTGATGCCTTTCAACACTGCTCTTAAGGAGTAGGCCTGAAGTACAGAACTGACGGGAAACTATTCAATCTGAGGTGACTGTGTTCCATCACCAAGGTGAAGAAAACTGTATTTCAAGACTTTCTCTTTGCCGATGATTGTGCTCTGAATGCTAGTACAGAGCCAGAAATGCAAACCAGTATGGACAAGTTTTTATCTGCATGCAACAACTTCAGTCTCACCATTAACATCAAGAAGACTGAGGTCATGCACCAGCCAGCTCCCCACGCTCCGCACTCAGAACCATCCATCACTGTAAATGAACAGAGACTTCAGGCAGTGGACCACTTCACGTACTTGGGCAGTACCCTTTCCCGAGCAGTGTCAATCAATGATGAAGTAAACTGCAGAATTGCTAAAGCCAGCTCTGCATTTAGCCGATTGCGCTCCAACATCTGGGAACGTTGAGGGATCAGCCTACCAAAGAAGCTGAAGGTTTACTGAGCAGTGGTGCTTCCAACTCTGCTGTATGCTTGCGAGACCTGAACTGTCTATTGGAGTCATGCACGAAGGCTCAATCACTTCCACATACCCTGTGTGCAAAAGCTTCTAAAAATTCAGATGGCAGGAAAAAGTGCTCGATACTGAAGTCCTTACCAGAGCCAGTCTGCAGTCAGTTCACACACCGCTGATGAGAGCCCAGACCAGATGGGCCGGACGTGTCATGAAAATGTCAGACGAGCGCATTCCTAAACAGCTCTTCTATGGAGGACTCACCCAGGAAAAGCTCTCCCATGGAGGACAAAAGAAGCGGTCCAAGGACACTCTGAAGACCTCTCTGAAGTCCCTCGAGATCAAAACCGCCACATGGGAAACCCTCAAACTGAACTGTCCAGCATAGCGCAGCCTCATTCACATAGGCAGAAATTCCTCTGAGGCGAGGCGTACTGCTGAGGCTGAAAGAAAGTGTGAGCTGCATAAGTCCAGAGCTACCTGCACATCATCGACAGTGCCATCACATGTCTGCACGACATGTGACAGAACGTTTCACACCCGAATCGGACTGATCAGTCATCTTCGGATGCACAGAGCCTCCTCATCAAACGAATGAGTTGTTGAGGTCTTCATCGACAACGATAGATGAACATCATCATCGGAGGCATGGATGGTTTGCGTTTTATCATCATAGATAAATCAGTTTTTCTCAGCTCATGGTCAGTAGCTCTCCAAGTAATGCAATATCATCCTCGTATTTAATATCCACTCAAGAAGAATCTTTAAATAGTACACCTCTACCTGGGACACAATCCATCACATTTTCTGATAGTTCTCTGAAAACATTGGCTCAATATGCAGTGACAGTAACAGATTTTCTTTCCAAATGTCAAGCAGAGATTAAAAAAAAAAATTGTTGACATTTCAATTTAAAATGACAAAATTACTCATTACAATGTCATTTAGATCAAACTATTAATTGACAAAGAAATTGACACTTCAAAAGGCTGGCTTGTTTCAATAAAAAAAGGACAAAATGAAATATTTAGATATTTCTGCATTCAAATATTTTATGATTTTTCCTTTCACAAAAAGGTGGACATTTCAACTTTCTGGCCTGTTTTGAGTTTAAAACAAATGTTGAAATATGGAATTTACTGCATGACAGAAATTTTTTTTTCTGATCATCCCTAACATTTGTACAGAACCAAGCATGACAAGGCCTTAATCTCACCTAATTGTAATATAAAATAAATAATAATAAAAGAAGAAGTGGTATTTCCAGATTTTTTATTTGTTATATTTAAGCCCTTTGGGTCATGGACTTTCTTTAATTTTATCTTAAGCACAAAGACTAGAAGTTGGTTGGTGGTTAATAGATGATTGATAGTAATAATCTTCTGTAATTTGAGGAAAATAAATGGGCAGATGCATTGCAGAGGTTTATATATTATTGCACATAATGTATTTTGAGATCTTTGGGACAAGGGTGCTATTGAAGAACACTGCTCTCTTCTTGTAATACCATTGTCCGTGTCACAGAGTCATAAAAATAGCCATATTGAGACAGATGTGCCATCTAAATCCACTATCCCATTTCTGACAGTGACCAGGAACAGATGTTCAGAGGATGATTCAAGAACTTTATAAAAGACATGATATTTAATATCCCTTTCAGTCATGTTATCATAATTAATCATGATAACTCTGGATATTTTTTCATACCCTATCTCTTTTTGAATTTTGCTACATTTATGGTCTCAGTGTATCAATCTCAGTGCCTGTGGCAAGGAGTTCCACAATCTAATCATATGTCTTCTTCATGCCATCTGCCCATACATGGAAAACCATCCCAACATTACTGCATCAAATCACCCCCATCATCTTATGCAGATTCTATAGAAAGAAAGAAAGAAAAAGAAAGAAAGAAAGAAAGAAAGAAAGAAAGAAAGAAAGAAGGAAGGGATGACCTGACTGAATGGGCTTTTTCCATTCAGCTATTCTGGGTTTGTGCATTTCTTCTTCTCTGTAGACATGATACTCCATGCACTGGAGTGTTTAGACTAAATGCACAGATCCCCATGGCCTTTCTGCATGTAGATATCCAGCTGAGGAGAGCAGGACTTTCACTTTTAGACCACCTGCAGGCTTGAGCCCAAACAACACTGTGTATCATCCCAATCCTGCGGACAGATTCACAGTGATGGCAGTGGTCCATACTCACACTTACTTTGTTCTACCTGTTCACTTTTGCAAGACTGGGCACTATGTGAATATTTATATGAACATCTGAGGTTTCACGAAGCCTATGAAAGTGAAGAGTGAGATCTACAAGTCGATAATTGAACCTTCACTTTGGTAGGGCTTTGCATGCTGGGTACTGAGCAAGAGACAGGAGCAGATCTTGAATACATTGGAGAAAAAAACATTAAGATGAGTGCTTGAAGTTACAAAAATTGACTATGTTTGGAATGAAAAAAGTAGGGGAAGTGTGAAGGTGGTACCAGTTATAGAAAAGCTGAGGGAGGCCAGGATTAGAGGGTTTGGCCATGTGGAAAGAATATCAGATAACAGGGGAGGGCAGGTAGACCCAGAACTAGGTGGATGGATGTCATAGTAAACTATTTGATTAGCTGCAGAGTTTCCGAGGAATAGCATTCAAGATAGACTGAAATGGATTAGAAGGACACAAAGAGCCAATCCCATATAGAAGGGAGTAAGGCTGGAAGAAGGATTGAGTCCAGTAAGTGCAGTAAAAGGTTGAGATACTGTATTTCAAGATTGTCACTGTGACATATGAAAGTGTCCTGTAACATCCTGCACAAACTTTAATGAATTAAATTAAACCTTATTGAATTAAGGTAAATATCTTTGAAGTTGATGTATTAAAAATGTGAATATTTATGAATTATTATAGTATTTTATGAAGCTCATTTAGGAGGAAGTTCTGATTAGTGCAATCTCTGGGAGACATTAGAAACTTCAAAGAACATTTGGAGACAAGGCATGTGAAGGGGATTTTCAAGGAAATTCTAGGGGACGGAGGAAGGGTATGTGACTGACTCTTCTCGAATCCTGCATTTTGAAGCTGCATTTTGAGCAAAGACCTATTGTCTGGCTGATTACATTTTCAAGGTGTCTTCAAAGAGCTAAAGTAGATAAATGAGTCACTCACAGAGTCAGGAGTTGTTCTTGTTCTGAGCTGAGGATGTGATGTACTTGAAACAGTAGAAAAAATCCTAGGTGGAGATTGAAGGAGAGCGTCTACCAGAGCCCAGGCTGCAGCTGGAGGTGATCACTGGTAATCTTATTAGTATATGTATAGATTCTTTTATAATTTTAATATGTTTTCTCTGTAGTGCTTTTACCTTATGAATAAAACATGCTTGCTTAGAAAGAGTCATGTGGTAACTTACAAACATAGCAATTTGGATGGGCTATTTCTTTTGCCATTGGGTTACTCATTACCTGCTGATGGTGCATATAGATGGCAACCACATTGAATGGGTGAATAGATTTTTCTATCTGGGTAGTTGTTTGATGGAATGAGTTTGTGTATCTGAAGAAGTCACATATCTCATGGGTCTTGGGCCAATGACATTTCATCATCTTCAAGCGCCTCTGTTTGGGAGGCAGAATGTCTATGTGAAAACTAAGAGGAAAGTATTCAATACGATAGTGATGACAACTCTGTTATACGGAGCAGAAACATATGCATTAAAAAAATTTCAGGAGAGGAAATTAAACAGTTTTCAGTGTCAAAAGTTATGACATATCCTTGACATCCATAGATTTGATTTTGTCACAAGCAGGAAGATACTTAAATGATCCCAGAAAGTTGCAGTCTTGCATTAGTTGAGAAGAAGACAACTGCAATGGTGGGGTATGTGCAATGTTCAGAAGACCGTTTGCTTTTACAGAAGGTTTAAAGAGATGAGGAAGAAGGAAGTAGAGCACCAGTGCAACCATGAATGAGACTGAAAGATGCAATTTTGTGGGATTTAAGAAACCTAAATCATCCCATACTGACTCTTTGAAAGGAAGAAGACTTGGAATGGACCATTCAAGAGGGAAACCCATTCCACGTGCCACCATGGCTGCATTAGAGCCATGTGTTTCTGCTGCTATGATTTGCTGATGACTTTACAAAGCAAACCAGCTTCAGAGATGCTTAGAAAGCCCTGCACCAAAATACCATATTGACCAAGTTGTTAGTGCTGAGAAGAGTTGTTAAGGCTGCTAAGTTGTTAAGTCTGCTCGGGTGCTGCTTTTCTTGGAGCTCCAGTGCCAGCTGCACGACCAGGGAATGCAGCTTACCGATTCAGCAGACCTCGATTTTATTCCTAAAGAAAGACCACAGGCTCAGTTTGGTGGCGAAGACCCTCAGCCAGATTTATTGTCAGCAAATCATAGCACTAGTGTCCTGTCCAAGGGGTCACAGGGACACTAACACATGTATTTCTGTGACAAGATGGGACACCAGGGTCCTGTCCCCTCGGCTGATACAAAGATGCCCCTCATAGGACTTCTTTTATCGATTGATACAAAAAGTGACATATTACACTCTAGAAGCTGTTAGTTATCACCCTTCTCCTGGTACCTGCTAGATAGAACAAAATATCCTCACCCATTATCCTGTCATCCCATCTTTATTTTATGAGGGGTCAGCGTGCTCTTGTACCTTCTCTAAGGAATGCATTTACATAGTTACTCGAGAGATCTGTGTGGTTTTGTACCATCCTCTCTAGCCAGGAATGGGCCTACCTGGTGCACTGCTATTCTGTCAAAGCCCGGCTTACTCTGGTTCCCAGCCTTTGGTTAATATAGTTACTTAGGCTTAGGTTTCCAGCAAGGCCTACGGCACAAAGATTAAAGCACTTTCCTGAGAGATAAGAGACCTAACTTCATATCTCTGCTCTACATCAGACTGAGAAGAAATTGCATGAGGATCTCTCATGACCCAGGAGAGTTCCCTAAACACTAGCTTAAAGATACTGGGGAGGCACTAAGCTGCCCTGTTTTGCTTTGTGACTTGACCTGGTTTTTCTGTTTGTTAGTTTTGCCCTAGATGAAGCAATTTGGCTTTTTTTTCTAATTCATAAATAGTACTGGGTCAACCAAACTGCATTTTTCAGTGACAAAACTACTTGTCTGAAAAATTTTAACCAGTTGTGATCAGAAAAGCTTCTTCTTTGTCTCCTCTCCTGTTCTTTCCTGCCATCTTATACAGTCTATTTGCTCCTTTCTCATTCCTTAACTTGTGTATCCAGCTGTTGGTGATTTTTTAAGGATAGCTGGCCAGTCCCAGAACCAGCTCCAGGTCCCAGTGCGCCAAGCACGTGCTTTGGGTGGCATGCAGCGGGGAGCGCTCTGTCGGTTGCCAGCAGGGCGGCAAGCGGCTCCAGCGGACCTCCCGCAGACGTGGCTGCAGGGGGCCGCTGGTCCCACTGCTCCAGTGGACCTTCCACATGCGTGCCTGAGGATGCTCCTCCAAAGCCATGGGACCAGCGAACCCTTCACAGCCATGCCTGCAGGAGGTCCACCAGAGCCGCGGGACAGAGCGGCAGAGCGCCCCCTGTGGCCTGCCACCATGCTTGGGGTGGTGAAATGGCTAGAGCCGGCCCTGCCAGTCCCCATTCATTTTCCTCCACTACGCTCTTTTGGTAATTATACATTAAGACTAGGACCTTCAAAGGAGTCTAAGGGAGAGGAAATGTGCTGCTATTTGTGCATCTAATTCCTTCAGCTGTTTTATGAATTTGAGCCTAAATTGACTGTCACTTGGATGCATATGGTAACCCAAGGCTCAATGCTCTCATTCTAAGGTACAATATATCATTGCTCAAGGGCTGACACAGCACAATGTTACTGGGAGCTTGTTACAGAGAGTAAACTCCAGGGATTGTCCCAGGGGGAACAAGACAGTATTTAAACAACTATTGAGAATCAGCTCCTAGCCTTGGAGTCAGCTAAGGAAAAGTTCTTTGCTTCACTCCTACTGATAACCCAACACACCTTGAGGGGTTTCACTGCTCCAGGTAAAAAATATTGGAATTTCTTGGATGCTGAATTCCAGAGACAGATGGACAGACTAGATCGACAAATCAATAAGGAGATAGATAGACTAAGCAAAGAGAAAATCACAGGTCAGAATGATCTCACCATATTTATGATCTGTGCTTAAAAGTGGGTGAGTTGATTCATATTTTTATTCCTTTTAAATTTTTGTAACCTTTTCATTTCAAAGGACCAGATTCTGCCTCTCTCATCTAGGGGTGAGTCTCTTCAGTTCCATTGACTTTTGCCTGGCTGAAGCAGTCTGCTCACACAGACTCAGTTACAGCATAGGGACAATAGATGGCAAAACTGATTTACTTGAATCGACCAGCTCTCTCTTTCTCTCTCTTTCTCAAGGCAGCACTGAAATAGCTGAGAGCAGGTGTGTGTGTGTGTGTGTGTGTGTGTGTGTGTGTGTGTGTGTGTGTGTGTGTGTGTGTGTGTGTGTGTGTGTGTGTGTGTGTGTGTGTGAGAGAGAGAGAGAGAGAGAGAAAATGCCCTTGGATTTGAATTTGCCTGTGCAAAGAATCTGCCTGTGTTGACATTCAGGTTCTAGTACAAGGTCCATCTCTTTGCTTAGGCATTTGTCTCATGAGCTGATAATGAAGGAAAGGTTCAGTTTCTCTCTAGGGTTGCATGGGGACAAACATACTTTTGACATTGGACAGAACATTGATTTCATTGCCTTTTCCATTAATAACTGATGTCAAAATAGCCATTCACTTCCAGGAGGGCAGAAAAACTTCTCTACTGTATATCTGATATTCAGACACGCAGAAAATTGAGTACAAAATCCCATTGAGTTGGAGTTTAAGTGACTTATGAGCAAAAGTTCCATTGATTTTCTATCAGGTCCCTCTTTTCAAAATTATGTCACTATATCGAGATAATATTTGATGGTCACATTCATTTCTTCTTGATAGTGTCTTTCATAACCTTCTCATAAACAAATTAGAGAAATACAGCCTAGATGGAGCTAGCATAAAGTGTGTACAAACTGGCTGGGAAACAGTTCCCAGAGAGTAGTTATCAGTGGATCACAGTCATGTTGGAAGGGCATAACTATTGGGGTCCCGCAGGGATCGGTTCTTGGTCTGGTTTGGATAATGTATAGAGAGTACACCTATAAAGCTTGAGGATAATTGAGGATAATTCCAAGCTGGGAGGGGTTGCAAGTGCATTGGAGGATAGGCTTATAATTCAAAATGATCTGGACAAACTGGAGAAATGGTCTGAAATAAACAGGAAATTAAATAAGGGGAAATGCAAAGTACTAAACTTAGGAAGGAAGAATCAGTTGCACACATACAAAATGAGAAATGACTCGCAAGGAACGAGTACTGCAGATTGGGATCTGGGGCTTATAGTGGATCACAAGCGAAGTATTGAGTCAACCATGAAACACCGCTGCAAAAAGAAAGCATCATTCTGGAATGTATTAGCAGGAGTGATGTAAGTGAGACACGAGAAGTAATTCTTCCACTCTATTCAACGATGATTAGGCCTCAACTAGAGTATTGTGTCCAATTCTGGGTGCCACATTTCAGGAAAGATGTGGACAATTTGCAAAAAGTCCAGAAAAGAGCAACAAAAATTATTAAAGGTCTAGAAAATATGACCTATGAGGGAAGATTTAAAAAAATTGGGTTTGTTTAGTCTGGAGAAGAGAAGACTGAGAGGGGACATGATAACAGTACACAAAAGGTTGTTACTAGGAGGAGGGAGAAAAATTGTTTTTCTTAACCTCTGAGCATAGGACAAGAAGCAATGGGCTAAAATTGAGGCAAGGGTGGTTTAGGTTGAACATTAGGAAAAACTTCCTAATTGTCAGGGTGGTTAAGCGCTGGAATCAATTGCCTAGAGAGGTTGTGGAATCTCCATCTTTGGAGATGTTTAAGCTCAGGTTGTACAAACACCTGTCAGGGATGGTCTAGATAATACTTAGTCTTGCCTTGAGTGCAGGGGACTGGACTAGATGACCTCTCGAGGTCCCATCCAGTTCTGTGAGTCTTCTTGAAAAATCCTAATGATTGTACTAGGTAAGAATCCAATTATATACTACAGATATTAATTTGTGTTTTCAACAAAATAATCTAGAACAACTGACAGAGAGTAATTATTTTAATAGATTTGGCCAGACATCCAGCTATTGCAAATTGGCCATAGTTTCATTACAACCAGTCTGCCTGATCTCATGCTTCTGTGACACAGCTGTATCGCTGTTGAAGTCATAAAGCCAGATTGCAGAGAGAGAATAAATTCCTCTATAGCCTGGTGGCTTGAACACTCCCCACACATGCAGAAGACCAAGTATCCAGTAACTCTGCACTGCCTCTTTTATGATGTATCCACAGAGGTACAGTTTCAAGAGGAGAGACTGAGGGAGCCCCACATCAGACATACCCTTGGCCAAAGCTGAGCTGGGTATTTGTGAATACCTGTAGGACCTGATTCTGGGACTTAGACATGTAAAGTGGTGGCTCGGTGCCCAAGTCCTTTTGTGTATCCACCCTAATTTGTCTATTTAAAACACACAAATACCATATCTCTTTCTCTCTCTAAATTTAGTATAGTTAAAACACACATTTTACAGAATGGAATAGGACTGTCTTTACATTCAGCCTATGGAACAGATGATTTCCACATACTATTTTAATTTATTTGCATGATAAGTGTTAATTTCATTTTTTTTTCTCGTCTTCCAGGTCACAGATTTCCTGAATATCTGACAATGAAAAATCAAACCACAGTGACTGAATTTATCCTCCTGGGACTTTCCAGTGACCCACAGATGCAGATTTTCCTCTTTTTCCTTTTTTTAGTTATTTATCTAATCACTCTGGGTGGTAATATAGTGATCATGGTGGTGATAACAGCTGATTCTCCCCTTCACACCTCTATGTACTTCTTTCTCTTCCATTTATCCTTTGTTGATATCTGCTATTCCTCAGTCACGGTGCCTAAAATGCTGATGAAGTTCCTAGCAGAGCAAAAAACTATTTCTGTCAATGGTTGCATTGCCCAGATGTTCCATTTTATCCTCTCAGCTGGTGCTGAAATTTTCATTCTCTCAGCCATGGCTTATGACCGTTATGCTGCCATCTGTGATCCATTACATTACATGCAGACAATGAGCAAAGGGATCTGTGTTCAGCTGGGAAGTGGTTCATGGACCATGGGTTTCTTCTATGCCCTTCTTAACACAGCTTTTGCCCTCAAGTTGCATTTCTGTGAGCCCAATCAAATCAACCATTTCAGCTGTGAGCTCCCTCCTCTGTTACAGCTGTCCTGCACTGAGACCGTTACCAATCAAGTGGTGCTTCTTACTTCTGCTGTGGAATTTGTGCTGAGCTCCTTCCTCCTCACCCTGATCTCCTACATTCACATCATCTCCACCATCCTGAGGATACGCTCTGCCGAGGGCAGGCATAAAGCCTTCTTCACGTGCAGCTCCCACCTGATTGTGGTTGGCTTGTTGTATGTGACAGGTTTTCTCCAGTACACAAAACCCAGCTCAGTCTCCTCTGTGGTGCTGGATGAAATATTCTCCATCCAGTACAGCATGTTGACCCCCATGTTAAACCCCATCGTCTACACCCTGAAAAACAAGGAGGTGAAAACGACTCTAAGGAATATATTGGGGAAATTCAGGTTTCTCAGTTAGTGTTGATTCTCTCATTTTTTGAAAGTCAGAAAGCATAGATTTGTGAGTAACTAGTGTTTGAGACTTTCTCAGCTCAGATAACTGAATGACGCTTTGGGCGAAATCCTCCACAGATGCAGTGCAGATCCATTGAAGTCAATTATCCAGATCCTCCACATGTATAAATCAGCATAGCTCCATTGGAACCAATGGGTGCTGGAGTTAGACCCACAAAGGGTCTTGAACAAGAGAAATTGAGAGATATCCCATAATGCAGTGGCCAAGGCATGCACCTGGGAGGGGACAGATCTCTGTTTCAATCATTTCTCCTCATCAGACACTTAAAACGGGGGTCTCCCACATTTGAGATGAGTACCATTACCACTGTGATAAAAGTTATGCTGGAGCTCCTCTTCCTAATTGTGTTTTCTTGTTTCCGTACAATCAAATGGATATAACTGGCCATGAACAAATTCAGGCTGGAAATTAGAGAAAGGTTTCTCACCCTCAGAAGCATGAGGTTCTGGAACAAACTTCTAATAGGAGCTGTAGGGATGCACAACTTAATTAGTTTTGAAAAAGTGTTGGATAAATTTATGATGGTGTGACAGTGGGGGGGGGCATGGCTCAGCAACCCTGGTGCTTACTTCTGGTTTATGTCTTATGTTTCTAAAGGACATGCTTCAGGGTTTCAGCTGGACACCACGGTTCATGAAGGAATCCTTCCTTCTCTCACCAATGTATTCTGAGAGGGTGGGGTTTTTTTTTCTTCTTCCTCTGAAGCATCAGGGATGGCCACGGTTGGAGATAGGAACTTGGATGGGATGAGCCAAGGCTCTGAGGTGTAACTAAGTTTTATCTCTCTCAGATGTTTTCCTACACTGTTCTTGCTCACATAGTCAGAGACCAACTGATTGAAAATTAGCTATGAACATAAAAACTAACTGCACTTTTTTAAGTACATTGGAAGCAGGGAGCCAGACAAACAATCAGTGAAGCCATTGGATGATCAAGATGCTAAAGGATCACTCAGGAAAGACATTGCTGTTGTGGAGAAGCTAAATGAATTCTTTGCATTAATCTTCACTTCAGAGGATAGGAGGGAGATCCCTTCAGCTTAGGTGATAAATTAGAGGAACTGTCCCATACCGAGCTGTCGATAGAGGAGGTTTTGGAATAAATTGATAAATTAAACAGTAATTAGTCATGAGGACCAGATGGTATTCATCCAAGAGTATTGAAGAAACTCAGATATGAAATTGCAGAACTCCTTCTTTTCCTTATTGTCATGAAATCTATCATTTCACAAGCACTTTCTCCCAAAAATTGCCTTCCACCTTCAGATTTGCAACTAATTCCTCCTGTTGGTTAGAATCAAGTGAAAAATGGCCCCCAGCTAAGCCCCTTACTCCCACACTGGACCAACCTGCCTAGCTAGGTTTTGCAGTCCTGAGGTTCCAAATGAGGCCATTGCAGAGTAATAGGTCACATCCATAGACTCTTATTGTATAGGTGTGGGGGGGTTGTTTGTGTTTGTGTTTGTGTTTGTGTTTTTAGAAAACCTAAGAAGCCATTTGCACTGAAAACACTCAGTTCAGCCTACATGAGCAACGAAGACTTACTCTGGTTTTTAGAGAAATCAGGTTTGGGATTTTAAAGCATTGTAAGAGAGGTGCTCAAATCCTATTAATTCTCCCATTGACTTTAAAATCCTAAACCAGACCAAGACTCTTATTTCTATTTCTTTGAAGGTAAGACCCCATGGGTCCAGAACTCAGCTCTGCAGAGGTATTAGTCACTTAACCACTCCAAAATGCTATACAGCAGTAGGTGTAACTAGCCTGCATGCAACTTCCCATGACTGTGGTGGAGACAGACCATGAAAAGTTCCGCATCAAGAGTTTGATAGGTAGCAGCCCCATGGCTCCTGACTGTAAGTCTTTTCTCTGATTGGCTTTGGTTCAAGCAGATATTGGGGATGTGTCCTTCATGTGTCAAACAGGCTGGATACTGCACCCTGGCTCCTCCAAAACACAGAACTGACTGGTATCACAATTTAGGTGGGATTAGTAACTTCCCAGCTGAGAGTCCCAAGGTGAAGGAGTTGCCTTCCCCCAGAGGAGATAGGGACTGAACTCCTGTGATACCTGCGGGATTTAGAACACAACCCTCTGCTTGGCCTTTCCTCTTGGCTAAGGAACCATCTGTCATGTTGGCTTTTTTAAATCCCATTCTTATGTGCCTATGTCTCTCCTTTCACTGTCTAGGGAGCCTGGCTGCCCAACTCAGGCTCTGGAAATGAAGTGATTGAAAAAAAAATCACCTAAAAGTCATCCAATGTAATGCTCAGCATTAGAACAGCTATGTCCCTTTGTGAATCTTTCTCTGCATCTAAATTGACATAGCACTATTAAATCAATGGAACTAGGTGGATTTACATTAACAGAGAAGCTGGCCCATAGTGTCCATATTCTAAATTGATTTTACATTCCTCAAATTTCAATCACAATTGAGTTGGAAAGACCCATGAATCATCGAATTTCTACTTAAATCCTAAACATAATAGGAAGTGGTGCTGGCACTATGCATCCCAATGATATTCACCTTTAGATGCAACATCACAGCGGGTGGAAAGCAATCTAACTCCTTTAAAAGAAACAGAGCTACACCGAAATATGTCAGCTGAGGATCTCGCCTCAGCGAATAAAGTTAAGATTCAGAATCCACCTTTTGTCAGAGTTGGACTTACAGAGATATGGTCTCAGGTAAATGAAGAGTCAACAAGCAGGCTGGGATTTTCCAAAGAGTTTAGGCAAGTCAGGTACCCTACTCCTACTGGATGGGAAGAATGTCGTCCCAGTGACATGCCAGGGTCAGTAAGAAAGTCAGTGGAGAGCAAGATATTGAAGCTTGATCCATGTGCCACTGGTAATCCCATTTCTCTTCCCATGTCAGCCTAGTACTAACAGAATGCACTCCCTGTCCCTGCTGAGCAAGATACCACCCTCTCCTCCCGGTTTCAAGGGAGAATTTCTTCTTTCATGTTCTTCGCAAAAAAATGAATAGAGCTGGGTGAAAATGGGAATATTTTCATGAAAAAAAAATCATGTCCCTCTTTCTCATTAAAATTCACAACTTTTGCAACCAGCTCATTGAATAGAAAGCAGCATGATTTAACTATTGTCCCCTCTTGCTTTTGCAGGGTGTCCTGCCTACTAAGCGTCACTCTGTTGGACTATAATTTCTTTAGAACAGGAATGATGACCACTTCTATGTTTATTAGTTCTGGGCAATTTTTTCCCCTATGTTTGGACAACAAAATTAGAAAGTATGGTTATATCAAGAATAGAAATTTTCTGTGGGAAAATCTGAATTTTTAATAAATATATTTCTTTTTTTTGCTGGGGGGAAGATTCCATTTCAATCTGACATTTCAAAATGAAAGCAGAGGTTTTGTTTCAAAATGTCCAACTGAAATGAAAACTTTCATTTTGAATTGATATTGTCACTTAAACTGAGTATCAAATGACTCCTCTCAATCCCATTATAAATAAAAATATTAATTCAATGAGAAAGATTTTGTTTGAAATGAACAGTTAAAGAGGAAATGTTTTGTTACAATCAAATTTAAAAATGAAATGTTTAGACATTTCTGCATCCAAACCTTTTAAAATTTTTAATCTCATGAAAATTTTGACATGTTATCTTTTGGGCCTGCATTGGGATTAAATGAAATGTCAAAGTACGGAGCTTCCTGTGTGATGGAAATTTCTGTATCATCTCTAATATTTGTACACTGCCAAGCATAACAAGGAACTGATTTCATAGATTCAAAGGCCAGAAGGGACCAGTGTGATCCCCTTGTCTGACCTCCCGTATAGCATAGGACAGATTATATATAATAAAGAAGTGGTTTCTCCAGTGTCTCAGTCTATTACAATTAAGCTCTCTGGGTCATAGACTCTCTTTAATTTCATTTTACGTGCACAGACTGGTATTTTGTTGGCGCTTCATGGATGATTGATGGTAAAAACCGTCTGTAATTTGGGGAAAAGAACCTCACAGATGGACTGCAGAGTTGAATACACTTTGTAATAATTCGGTCTACAAATTTACCTTCATTGTGAGCTCAACTGTAAAAAAGTATGTGTCAGTTTATCAGATGTTACAATAGCCTTTAATAGCAAATGGTGATGGGAAAAAACACTAAAGGGAAGGAGAAAGAGAGACTGAATTAGTCCAAAGGAAAAGGTCTAGTGATAGAACTCACAAATTGTGCTAAGTTCATGACTCCTAAATAAGACAGTGTGAGACTGAAGAATTAGTGAACCAAAATCAGTGAATCAAACCAGGCCCAATTGCTGAGCAAAGTAATGAAGGGATGGGCGACTGCACTCATCAGTCCCTAGTCGGGTTCTTAAAGAAAGAGACTTTGAGTAGAAAAGTTGATTACTGGAATGAGCATCACCATCATGGCTGACACCTCCACAATTTCCTGGGACCCTAGAATTTCTTTATCCTAATCCTGAGAGATGTCCTGACCAGACTGGTCCAGAGAGAGAGAGGAAGATGACATCACCACTGCCTCCAGTTAAATCCCAAATACCACCTGAGATGTGAGACTTTCTCTCGCTCTTCCCCTTCCACCCCTTCGCCTCGTCTCCTTTTCCTTCACCACTTTATTTCTTCTCTTTCCTATCCCTTTCCAATCCCTGCCTGTGTTTCTGCCCCATAGCAGAGTCTCTAATTGTTTGAGTTTGGTTTAAGACCTAAAGCTTCATATTTATTATCCTTTCCAAAAATCTTATAACGAATTATGATAGCTCTTGTTATTTTTCTTCTGCAATCCCTTACTGATCCTTCCTACATTTCTGGTCTCTATGTTTCCCTGTGTCAAGGAATTCCACAGTTTAATTATGTGTCTTATTTGAGCATAGAACACTCTCCCAACAGTAGTTCATGAAGCAGACACCCTCACCTTCTGCAAATCCTACAGAAAGAAAGAAAGTATAACACCTCTGAATGGGTTTTTCATTCATCTGTTATGTTTATGTACATCTCTTCTTCCCTATAGACATGACATTGCACGCACTTGAGTGTTCAGACAAAATGTTCATATCCCCACAGCCTGCCTGCATTCAGAACTCCAACGGAGGCTAACAGGACTTCCTTTTTCCGACTTCCTGATGGATTGAGCCCAACCAAGATTGTGTATGATCTGAATCCTGTAGGCATATTCAGAATCATGGTAGTGATAAGCAGTCACACTTAATTAGCTGGGATCATCGAAGTATCTCCTCATTTGCGACACATCAAACAAATGGAAGTGAAGAATACGCTGTAACTTTTGATATTGAAAACTGTTTAGTTTCCACTCCACAGCTGTGTTTAATGGATATATTTCTTCTCCATATAAGAGGGATGTCATCACAACAACATGTAACACTGGTTTCTTAGGTGTCACATAGACATCCTGCTTCCCAAACAGGGGCCTCTGAATTATACTGAAATGTCACTGACACAAGACCCATCAGATCTGTGACTTCTTTGGATATAGAAATCCTGCTGTCAACTGAATACCCAGATACATAAAACTATACACCCATTCAATGTTGTTCCCATTTACATGCTCTGTCTGTAGGTCATGAATAAATCGGGGGAAAAGAAATTGCCTAATTTTGGCAATTAATTTATTTTTTATTATTAGCGGTAAATAAGCCCCATGACCTGTGATGGGATATTAGATGGGGTGGGAGCTGAATTACTACAGAGAATTCTTTCCTGTGTGTCCAGCTGGTGAGTCTTCCTCACATGCTCAGGGTTTGGGGTCGGAAAGGAATTTTCCTCCAGGGCCGATTGGCAGAGGCCCTGGAGGTTTTTCTCCTTCCTCTGCAGCATGCGGCATGGGTCACTTGCTGGAGGACTCTCTGCACATCATGGTCTTTAAATCACGATTTGAGGATTTTAATAATTCAGACATAGGTTAAGGGTTTGTTACAGGAGTGGGTGGGTGAGATTCTGTGGCCTGTGTTGTACAGGAGGTCAGATTAGATGATCATAATCGACTCATCTGACCTTAAAGTCTATGAGTTTTTCTCATTCCTTAACCTGTGTATCCATTTATTGGTGATGTTTAAGTATGGCTGGCCGATTCCCATGCTTTCACCTCCACTGCCTTCTTGTGGTAATCCACTGCCTTCTTGTGGTAATTATATATTATGGCTATCATCTTCAAAGGAGTCTTGGGAGAGAAAATTATTTGCTATTTGAATGTCTAACTCCTTAGCCTACTTGGGAGAATCTGAGCCTAAATAAATGTCTTATTAATTGACTGTCCCTGAGATTGGAAACCTAAATCTCTTGGGCTCTTTTCATAATTTAAGCTTCAGTACCCTCATGCTTATGAAACATACGCCATTGCTTAAGGGCTGACCCAACTCGGTGTTATTGGTACCTTGTCACAGAGAGTGAACTTCAGGGATCTTGCTCCAGGGGGAACAAGACAGCATTTAAACAGCTCTCAAGAAATCAGCTCTTAGTCTTGGAGTTTGCTAAGGAAAGGATGTTTGTTCCACTCCCACTGATAGGCCGTGAAGTCTCTTACCACTCCTGGAAAAAAAAAAAAGTCGTCTTTAGATGCTGTTTCCCAGAGACAGATAGAGAGATTAGAGAGACAAATCAATAATTTAGTAGATAGACTAAGAATATAAAAAAAGAAGAAATCACAGATCAAAATGATCTCACCACATTTATGATCCACATTAAAAAGGCAGGTGAGTTGATTCATGTTTTTATTCATTACAATCATTTATTTTCCTTTTAATTTCAAATGACCAAGTTCCGACCCCCCCCTCCATCTAGAACTGGGTCTCTCTGTAGAGTCCCTTTGACTTCTGCCTGAATGCAGCAGTCCGCTCACAAGAGTCAGGAGCCCCATGGGGGTCATGGCTGGCAACCCAGCCATCTCTCTCTTTGTGTATTTCTCAAAGCAGCACTGAGAAAACTGAGATTAGCTAATGCAGGATAACAGTAGTTTCTACTTTTGTAGTTTGTGTGTTGGGGGATGAGTAGATTAGGGGCAGGGCATTCTCTAGAGAAGGCACTTAGCTTTTGGTATCACTGTAAACAGTGCCATTGTTATCACACAGACAAGATCCATCTCTTTGCTTGGGTATTTGCCTGATTAGCTGATAATTGGAAAAAGATTGATTTTCTCTCTGGGATACATA
>NW_022060042.1:0-21142 GCF_007399415.2 Gopherus evgoodei
TGAATCACCATTATCCTTTAAAAGATTTGCACATGTCCTAATTACAGAGTTTACCACTTGTGATTCCAGCACTACAGAGGTAGAGTAATTTTTCAAACATATCTGCAGGTGGAATTTTCAGAAGTGTCTAAGTAATTCTAAAATACAGGGGTGTTGAAAGTCAAATGAGTTGCTAAGGGACAGAATTTTAGAGGTGTTTAAACACCTAAATGGGCAGGGAGATGTCTTGTGGGATTTGTGAAAGCACAGAGGTGCCTAACTCCCATTGAATTTTTTGAGAGTTAGGTGACTAGGCACTTTTGAAAAATCTTATTATGTGCCTCTATCATTCTGTAGGCACCTAAGTACACATAAAAATCTAGCCCCTTGAGGAGAATTTTCAAAAGCATTTAAGTGAGATGGGTGCTCAAGTCCCAGAAGAGCCAATGGGATTTGGGCATGTATCTCCCTTAGTCTCTCATTGAAATCCAAACCATCTTAAAAATATCTATGCTGTAGAACCCTTTTCACCTCCCTCTGCTGACAAGGAACTGATCCAAGACCGCTGACATCAAGAAAAGTGTCTGTCACAAAGGCAGAAGGCTTCATGCTTTCCATGTGTCACATCTGAATGTTGAAATATGTGATTTTCCTTTTGAACCAAGTGGAGAAATGAAATTTGAAGTAGTTGAACTGATTTGAAAACAACATTTTCTTACACTGATAATTATGACATGGGCAAACAGCGTTTGAAGGAGGATAGAATGCAGCAGCCTGTGTTATGCCCATCAGAGGAGATGATCCAAGTCGTTACATTCTGGCCTTAGACTGTATGAATCAAACTTGGTCTTGAGGCTAAGGCACTGCGCCAGAACCAAGGAGAGCTAGGTTCAATTTTACACTTTGCCGCACACGCCCTGTATGACGTTGGGTTAAGTTGGTTAACTTCTCTGCACCTCAGTTTCCCATCTTTAAAATGTGGATGATAATAATAAAGTTTTCTCAAAACATTTGTCTTGTTATTGCTCAGCACAGTGGAGGCTGTGATCTCATTTGGGATAATCAAAAAAATTATTAAACAATAATATTTATTAGGAATATGTATTTACACAATATACAGTGGAAGAAGAGGCCACCTAAAAACTCTGAGATCATTCAGTGATTTTTCAACCTGTTATTATATAAAATGTGATGGAGTATGTGATGTAGGAGTTGGGCATCACATTTGTATGTAAATAATTCTGCGTATATAGTAGATACAAATAAATACATGAAGGTCTAAACTCTGGAATTGTGGAGTGAAACTACAGTAAATAGGGCTGGTTAAAACATCGTTTCATTGATCATTTTCAAAGTGTTATGGGCAAAAAAAAATCTTATGAACTTTTTTTTCAGGATTTTTGCAACATTTGAGTTTCTATGAATAAAATTATTTTTTTTTGGAAAAAAGGAAAAATACATTTTTTGTCCAGCTATAATGGTAAACAATTAAGTCTGATATTTTCAAATCCTTCTAAAGATCAATTAATTAATTTCTTATGGAAACCGTTTATTAAATCCATTTTGCAAATTCTAAAATTTCAGTCTGTAAGCTTTATTACATTTAATAAAATACACTGCCTTTACTCAAAAATGGATTTTTCCCCCCAAAAACGTTGACATTGTTGAAATGTTTATTAGAGATGATGAAAAATGAACACTGGTTTTTGAAAAAAATAAGAAATGCTAATGTTGTTTTTATTTCTGTGTTTGAAATTAGCCCATTTTCTATTTGTGCAAATAGTTGTAGATTAAAAAACAATCAAAAATGTTTTCATTTTTTGGTAAACATTAATGTAAATAACCAGTTTGATAAGATTTTCAGTAATAAATATCTGCAAAGTGTATGAAATTCTCCAAGAAAACTGTCATCAAAAGGCAATTTTTGATTTAAAAAAATGGATATTTCCATCAAAAAGTTTTATTTGTGATGGTCTTGTTATGTTTATATAGTGGGGTTGTTATCCTAACAAGCATAGGTGACCAGTAATTGGTTTCAGGACTCTTGTGAAAAACAACATATTCAGCACATCCCTCTCTTTCCATATCTATCTACCTATTCCCATGCTCTAACCCAATATACCCCACTCTCCTATGACCTCCAGGAACAGATCCCAGAAATCCCAACTTCCAAGCAGCTATTCTCTCTCTGTTGGCTATGGTTATATAGGATATATTCTTTGCCAAAATCCCATTGATTTTCAATAGGATATGGGCACTGAAGTCCCTCTGAAACTTTCAGCTTTAATCTCACTGAGTTTTAGCAGCACAAGATTATTCTCCCTTCTCCCCAAAGGTGTGTTTCTTGCTTACTTAAATTTAAGTTCTATAGGGCAGGAAGTATCTCTCACTACCTGTTTGTAAAGTGTCTAGATGAAGGGAACCTCGATCTAGGTTGATGGAAGTGTTTATGTGCTCATAAAGAACCAGTATTGCTCCTAAGTATTATTATTACAATATCAAATACATACTCTCCCATTCAAACATATCTGTGCTGTAACTGAGAGATGAACAAAACCTTCCAGGAATCACAAAGAAATGGGTATTGTGTTGGTAGCATAATGTGCAGTACTAAGTAATTGGAAATGTGAGGCCAATTGGGATACATTGGCAGATCACCAGTGAAGTCAAAAGAGCTGCTCCAGTGTACAGGAGCTGAGAGACTGCCCTCCTGATCTGTTCCATTCATCACAAAGTATTTGTGGTTTAATCAGAATCATTTACAGAAATGTGAATGCCGCAGGTTTCATTAGGAAAACTACAGTTAATCTGATGTTAAGTAGGGGTGAAATAGGCTAACATCTGGTGTGATACTGACCTGTTAATATAGTTCTGCCATACCATATGTTTTATATATCATGTTGTTTTTTTAATTTAAAATCAGCATAGAGGCCAGATTCTTAACAGGTATAATTCACTGGAGCTCCTTTAAATTAATAGAGAGAGGTCAATTTATACAAGTTTGGGATCTGGCCCTAGGCTTGTAATTAAAGCACACTGAGAAATGCAGTGGGTAAAGAAAAAGAAAGAAAGTGCATTTCCTTCAGATAACATCCCTTTGTGGAAATGTTGATGTAGACTCACCTTGATATCAGAATGAATGAACTAGAACACTCGGAGGCTGACCTGAAACCAAAGACTTGAAAAAAAGATGTCCAGGGGAGAATTCTACTCTGGGAAATGATGAGATATTGGTAGGATGGACAGGACCTACTCAGAGAAGGTACTGGTTCTAACAGTTGTCCAAGACTGACTTTTAAAAAGGTGACAATTATACAGGTGTTTTCATGCAGGCAGCACCAATGAGATGAGAAATCATCAACCTCCTAGAAAAGGTGCTGAAGTGTAGGGAGTTTCTGCACATTCAACCCCCTCTCCAGGTGTCAGTCAAAGGCATGGACAGAGATGTCCTGTGCCAGTGTGGTCTGTCACCAAAGGGTTGCGGAAACTGAACACAAGACAGGAATCCTTAAGACCAAGAAGGAATGGAGAGTTCGGGGAGGAGAGCAGGTGAAAGGCCCATTAATATATAGTGGTCTTTGTGATAACCAAGTGTACCTATACAGCCTCTAAATAAAAGGAATGGTCATTACCCCACGATATCTATCTATCTATCTATCTATCTATCTATCTATCTATCTATCTATCTATCTATCTATCTATCTATCAGAATCTCAGCCACAAATACTTGTGCTTCAGGGTATGAAATAATCCCTACCTGAAGGAAGTAAGGGAGATGCATACACTTTGAAAGTTCATAATTTCCAAGTTCAGGGTTTCTTGCACTTTCTTCTGAAGCAGCTGATGCTGTCCATTGCTAGAGACAGGAAACTGGGCTATGCGAAACTATGGCCTCTTCCAGACTGGCAATTCCTATGTTCCTACAGACATGAGAATAGCACTCCACATACTTTGCAATATTAGCAGGGTAGTGTTGGATATTTTTGATGGTTTCCTTGTGATAGATAGATAGATAGATAGATAGATAGATAGATAGATAGATAGATAGATAGATAGATAGATAGATAGATAGATAGGCTAGGAAAGAGAGAGATAGAGACAGGATAGAAACAGAGGGAGAGATCTACTCAGCATTAGTGTTTCTCTTACACAAAAACTCTGCTTCCATTGCTAGGAACTAATAGATATGAGCTTGTGTGATCAAGTCAGTGCTTGCAGGTAAAAACAACCACAATCCCTACAGATGAATATGTCACAGACAGATTCTCAGAGGACTAAATGTAGAAAAATCATCAAAGAGGAGAATAAAATGGAATGTTATTTTTATTATTATTATTGGATTGTCTTTATTCAGAAACTTCTTTTTACATTTCTACATCTTCTATTTCAAGATCACAAACTGATTAAAAATGATTAGTGTTTGTAATTAATTCTATTATGGGTTGGGACTGAAGGGCATTGGCAAACATGTGGGGAGAGCCCAGAACTGGGACTGTAGTGGACTCTGGGTTGGTATGCGGGGATATTGGCAGAGCTGGGATAGGGGGCTGCAGGTCACCATTAAGGGGCATTGACTAAACTAAAGTTTCCTACAAATTATGCTTTTGATGATCCTTGTTGGCCTTTTATATTTGACCTTTCTTTAACTTTCTCTCAACTGAAACTTTTTTCTTTTAATTTTAATTTGAATAAAGGATTGTTTAAAAGGTCCAAATTAGTCCTTGATGTAGCTTTGCTGAAATCGTTCACCAGGGATGATTTCAACAATTGGGGTACAATTTTCAAACTAAGGTGAAGGGCCAGATTTTTAAAACTATTTAGGGTCCTAGTGGGATTTTCAAAAGCAACTAAGTGTCCTACTCCCATTGATTTCAAAGGGTTTTACGTACCTAGTTGCTTTTCAAAAATTGCACTAGGTGTCTAAACATTTTAAAAATGTGACATGAGATTCATTCATAGTTTCAAAAATGTCTTGGCTTCTTTATCACAGATTCCAAGGCAAGAAGGGACCATTGTGATCATCTAGTCTGATCTCCTGTATAACACAGGCCATAGAACTTTCCCAAAATAATTCCTAGAGCTGATCTTTTGGAAATACACCCAGTTTTGATTTAAAAATTGTCTGTCATGGACAACCCACTATGACCCTTGGTAAATTGTTCTAATGGTTAATTACTTTTGCTGTTAAAAAAATTAAGCCTTATTTTCAGTCTGAATTTGTCTAGCTTCTACTTCTAGCCGTTGAATCATTAAAGACCTTTCTCTGTTAAAGTGAAGAGACCATTATTAAAAATTTGTTCTCATGTAGGTACTTATAGATTGTAATCAAGTCACCCCTTAACTGTCTCTTGGTTAAGTTAAATAGATGAGCTCTTTGAGTCTATCACTATAAGGCAGGAGTGGGAAAAATTTTTAGCCTAAGGGCCACATTGTGGTTTCAAAACTGTTTAGAGGGCCAGGTAGAGAAGGCTGTGCCTTCCCAAACAGCCTGCCCCCTATGCGACTCCTCCCACTTTCCAACCCCAGACTGCCCCCCTCAGAACTCCTATCCATCCAATCCCCCCTTGTCCCTTAACTGCCCCCTCCTGAGACCCCTTGCCCCTGACCCCCCCACAGAACCCCACACCCTATCTAAACCCCCCTACTTCCAGTCCCCTTACTGCTCTGACCCCTATATTCACTCCCACCCCCTGATAGGCCCCCTGTGACTCCTACACTTACTCAACTGCCCTATCCCCTGACCGCCCACCAGAACTTCCACCCTATCCAACTGCATACTTCTCCCTGTCCCCTGACTTCCTCCTGGAATCCCCACCACTTATAAAACCCCCCGGACCCAGCCCCCTTCCCATGTATTTGGGATTTGCAATGGAGCCTAAAAGAGTTGGGCCAGATTTTTAATAGTATTTAAGCACCTAAACATGCAGATGGACACTTAGTGGGATTTTGAAAAGTGCTTAGTTTCTTAAATTCAATTGAAATCATTGAGAGTTAGGCACAAAGGGCCATATTTTCAAAGGTATTTAGGCAGTTGGATTTTCAAAAGAATCTAAATTCCTAGTGCCCATTGAAATCAATGGCCCCTCACCATCAAATCTCATTGCAATTTAATAGAAGATGGGTGTCTAACTCCCTTAGAACCCTTGAAATTCCCAGTAACTCTTTTTATTTATGCTACATGAGTGCCTGTAAACAGAGATTGGGCCCCCATTGTGCGAGGCACTGTATAAACAGATGGTGACAGGAAACAATTCTTGCCCTGAAGAGCTTATAGTCTAAGAGTGGGGATGTCAAAAGCAATGGATTGATTGAGGAGTTGAGACATGAGCTTTTAAATTACTTAGATGTTTGGAAAATCCTAAACTAAATGAAAAAAGGGTGGGAGGGGAAACAAACTCTGCTAAGGTCACACAGCAGGCCCAGGAATAGAACCCAGGAATCCTGAGCCTAAGTCAAGCTTCCACCCCACTAAATAACAATGACACTCAATGGATAAAAGCAGCAATTCATTATTGAGATGAAGATGTATGTGTATCAAGGCTCTGATTGCAGAACAGAGCTGGGAACACAAGTGAGGTGTCTCGACTCCCTGCCCCTCCTCTAACTATTACATCAGACTGTATCTCTGCTTCTGTCCCAGTGACTCTCCCCTGCCATTAGGAATGATTGCTACAAGTGACAATGGAGAGTCATTGGGCCAGCAAACATGCATTAGAGTGATTCTCCTGCATGGTAGTTGGGGCACTCAGCTGGTGTCTGGAAGAGACAAAATCCCCAAGTTCCAGCTCCAATGACTATCTAATTATTGATACAAAGTGTAACAGCTCCAACAGGAGAGACAGAGACAGTTTCATTTCAGAGCAACTCATAGCCAAACAGCTCAGACACTCTCCTGTAAAGTGGGAATTCAAACCCCTTCTCATCATCAGGCAGAGGGAGGAATTGAACCTGAATCTGTCACAGGCCAGCGAAGTGCCCTAGCCACTCAGCTTCAAGTTCTGAAGGGTGTCTGTCCCACACTCTTTATTAGAGACAGAAATTGAATCCCCAGTTCTGGCTCCTCTCCTCTCCACCCTGGACTGAACTTCCTCCCAGAGCCACACATGAAACTCAGGAGGCCTGGCTCTCAGTCCCTGCTACTCTTACCCACTAGACCCCAATCCCTTTCCAGAGCTGGGGATAGAACCCAGGAGTCCTGGCTCCTAGTCCACACCACTCTAACCCACTAGACTCAATTGCCCTTGAAACAATTGAATAGACAGAAATAACCATAAACACAGAAACAGAGAAAGCGCGTGAGAACTAGATACAAACTGAGGGGGGGAGACATGTAACAGCAAACTAACAGCGAGACAGAAGTGAGAAAAACCATAGATACTGAGAGCGAGAGAGAAACACAGAAGTAAGACAAGCTAAGAGATAAATAGAGAAAAACAAACTAACAGAGAGAGTGAAGTACAAATAGATAGACAGCAATAACAACAAGCTAATGTATACAGAGAGAAAAGTAACAACGAGCTGATAGCTTTTGTCACAATTTTTGAACAATTTTAATGTAAACTCCTCAATCCATTCTAAAAAAAATAAATGTGTGCGTCAATTTGATTAATCCCCCATTTCTCTACAGGAGGAAACTGAGGCACAGATATTCTGCCCTCTCTTCCCTAAGGTAACTGCTTTGGTCTGTCTCAGTTTCCCATGCCCTAATTGAACTAAGAGTGAAATTCTGAAAAAAATATCTGTCACTTACGATTTCCTCCTAAAAGTAACACTTTGTAACTCCCAAATATATTTCATTGCAACAGCAAACGTGTGGTGCCTCTCTGTGTGGAATCCTCCCAGTTCGAGATGTCTTTTCTCCTCCAGCTACAGACTGCAATTGGCTACCCCTCTCTCTCTAGCCCCTACACACACCTGTATCAAACAATCTCTCTATCTAATGCCCTTATCACTGTCCTATGAGAGGCCATTCACCCATCACACTGAGATCTGTGCTGTCTGCAGATGATCTGTATGTCAAAAATGCAGGTGATGCAGGAAGGTGATTTATCCATGTTTGTTTTCTAAGGGCTTGTGGGACTCACTCCCTGGTGCCCTCGACAGCCCAGCAGCAACAGTTCATTTCTCTTGCCCTCTGCTTCCCTGAAGAGTTTCCAGAAACTAAAATAATCACAATTACAATGAGGAAGCAGGGTCTAGAGGAAGGTAGTGAGGCAAACACTAGGGGTACACAGGTCTGTACTCCAGACATCTGGTATCAATTCCTAGCCCCGCTTCTGATCTGCAGTGTTACATAGGGCAAAGTCCTTCCCTTTTCCCTCCCACCCTTTGCCTGTCTTTTCTACTGTAAGCTCCTTGGGGTGGAGACTGTTTCTTACCTAATATAATGGGCCTCTCATATCAGGTTCAGCTATCAAATAATTAATTAATTAGTCATTATTACAAAGCTAAAGTTCAAGCCGTCCTGAGAGCTGATCCCAACCATTCCTCTGGCTTTTTTCAGGCACTTCACATCTCCATTCCTCAGTTTATCATCTGTCCAATGGGGTTAATCATTGCTACTTGGGGAATAATTCATAATGAGTGGAGATGCTCAAAATATCTTCCTATCAAAACAGCTTTTTGAAGAAACACTGCTTGCCCTTGACAATGATTTTAGTGTGGAAAAAATTCATTTTGGACTAAACTTTCTATTATTTTTCTTTTGCGGGGTTGAGTTGTTCATGTTTTTGGTTTTAGTTTTATGAAAACCTGAAGATGGATAACATGTTTGTATATTTTTTCAGATTTATGGGGGAAAGTTTTCAATATTAGAAATCTTTTCCCCAAACTAGAAAAGATTTACCATAAAGTGGCATTATTACTAGAGAAGGTTATTGAAAACCAAACACTTTTCAGTCTCCAATTTGACTCTGTGCATTCATTCACATATACTGCCTCTCCCTCTCACCAGCACAACCTATTCCATCATTCATATATATTTTGTACCCTGATGTTACAGTGTCCAATTAATTCTCATCATTCCATCCAGTTTGTCTCCTATTAGGTCAATTTCCTCATTTAACACCAGGCTTCTCCAAACCTGTTGGTTTTCACTCAGCCCTTAGTTTTAAAGGCATCATCAAGATGGTGGAGAAGATGCAGATATCAGTATCAAAGCAAAGTGCATCATTAGCACTAAGGTGCCAACTATGATAATCTGAATCTCATTAAAGGAGGCGTCTGAGCCCGCCAGCTCAAACACAGAATAAAGGGCTAATTTTATTAGACACTCAGAATGGCAGACTGAATATAAAAGCTGTCTGGCCCAGAGAAACCATGTTCCCGCTGATCCATGAGCCAGCCAGGAACACAACACAAGTCCTCCTGCTCATGAGGACCAAATAGTGCAGAGAGACACATATGGGGATGTTTGGTGATAGTATCAGAGGGGTAGCCGTGTGTTGGTCTGGATCTGTAAAAGCCTATGGTGTGATGGTCATAGGTCATCACAGCCAGCAGGAAACATGCCTTGTCTGGAAACAAGAGGAAAAAATATATCTGCGCAGCACAGCTGGGGGAGGAGATAGTTTTCTTCTCCAAGAGGAGATCCACCAACATTTTGGGCCAGGTGACGGAAGTGTAGAAGACTTCTAGGAAGGAAAAGCTCCATAAGAAAAGAGTACACTGGGGTGCCCATTTCCTGACCAGCCACCATGGTAGTGTTTCCCATCAATGTGAGTATATATGTCACTAAAAAAATACTATAAAGAATAAAACCCACAGCTCTCAGAGGTCAGAAAACCCTTGGAAAATGAAGTCCAAATCTCAGTCTGGTTTGCTTCATTCGTTCCTTCAGTGTAATTCATCTGTATAGAAAACAAATGGACATTTGTTTATCAGCTAAGCAAAATTACTCAGGGCCAGATCCCCAGCTGATATAAATTGGCATTGCTGGAGCCAGTGGGCCAGATCCCCCATTGAGATATAGCAGTATAGCTCCACTAGAGTCAAGGGGGCAGGTTCCCAGCTAGTTTAAATTGATGGAGCTATACTGAAGTCAGTGAAGGCAGGTTCCCAGCTGGTGTAAATCAGTGTAGCTCCACTGATGTCAATGGGCCAGATCCCCAGCTGGTGTAAATTGGTAAAGACACATCTAAGTCAATAAGCTAGATCCCCAGAGGGTGTAAGTTGTTATAACTCCACTGACTCCAGTTGAGCTCTGCCAGCCTCCACCAGCTGAGGAACTATCTTCCTGTAACACCCTGGCTAAGTGAATCATGACTTTCTGTAGTGACTGGTCTACAGATGACACAAGCCTTCTATCACTGGCAATGAGTGAACTACTCCATTAGCTCATGCAGCTGTGGCTTGCCCTGTTGGGTCCTACTCCCAAGCTCATTGAACTCAGTGACAGTGGGTTCTGAAGGTCCACGTTTCCAAAATTCTGAGCAAGGTGCTGGGCAGCAAAGTACAATCTTTGCTCTGTTTTGGGAGTCATGTAATTACACTCAGAAGAGGTATGGATGATACAGAGATTGTCACCAGCACTGTACCCAAATCAGAGCTCCCAGTCATGCAACCAGTCATGCACAGGCAATTTTAAAAGGCCAAGATTAGCCAGGAAGAGGTCACTATAGCAGGATACATCTGTGGGAAGTTAGATGCTCTTGTCAGGCAGAAGATGGAAGGTGAAGGTTTAGTCTGGGAGTTTCAGAGACCTACGGGCCTTAGGCACCACACTTGACTTCCAGTGGTAGTCAGAAGACTTTGGATCTAAATGGATTAAGCTAATTCGAAATAAAACACTCTTATTCTGGAATAAGAGCAACCACACAGGGAGTTAATCAGGAATAGCTGTTCCAGAATAACTTCCCATCTAAGCAAGACGTATGTCAAGTAACAGTGCTCTTTTCCTGTGAGAAAGAGTATATAGGTAGGGTGACCCTATCTAGATAGATCTAGGTATAGATGAGAAACCAATGATGAACCTTGATTTGAATTTAAAAGGTGTTAGAGAAACAAAGGCTCTGAAAGCTTAATGTGAAATGCACATCTCAAAGAGAATAGGAGACATTCTGAATTGGGAAAACAGTAATCTTGATGCTACAACCAGATTAAAAGTCCCATTACAGACATGAGAAGGTCTCAGAGCACTTTCCATGGCAGAAGGGTGGGAGGTGGTTGGTTCGTTAATCAATGTACGTGAAGTGCATTGAGATCTTCACATGGAAAGAGACTTTAGAGAAAGGCAAAAGTGTAATCATTTAGTAGTAATGGGAAACTGTCCATGAATTTTAGTCTCAGGTTCTATGTTCTGTAAGAATGAAAATACTAGTTGTTTCACACAATCTGCCACAAATTCAATAGAAATTCTTCTCTTTAGTGCTGGAACCCTATACCCACCCAGCCTCATGCATCCATTGCCTGAGACAGAGGAAATGATACTAACCAGGCTGGTATCTCCTTGCTCAGGTGAGAAAAGGGTGAGTGCCTCATCTGCTGGATATACAGAAATATCCAGGGATGGTCATCCAAAGGAGCAAGAGAAATAGGATTTACTCATCATTTTATGGAGAAAGGGTTGCTCCTCCCAGCTGGGATCACTTGTCCTAATTTGATTCTCCACCGTTCCCAGGTTCATGCTTCTGACTTTGCATTGCCTTCTGTTTTGTTTCACCTGGGCACTTTCATGTGGATTGGAGATATCATCAGTGGACTGCTCCACACTTTGACTGAAGAACCTGTATCTGCTCATTTCCTCATGCCCGGGATCTGAGCACCTGAGAGCAACAGCCTCTTTTGTGAGATGCAGGGTGTTCAGAGAGCATCTGAGAGGAGGCAGGTGGCCTGGAACAGAGGCAGCTGTATTGTCCCAGACAAACACCCACTAAGTTACTAGGAAGGAATGTGGGGAAGTGAGTTCCCAACATGTTGGCACTAGCCAGATTCCATCTCACTGCCCAGCACCTGACTTCTCCCCACCAGGGAAACATCCTGTGGCAGATAAACTCCAACATAGGTCACACTCTGTGGCACCAACATGGGGATAATAAGAGGATGCTGGTGATGGCCAAGGTTTATTGGAGGTGATGTCATTTTAATGAGGGTTAATACTGAGGCCTTGAGGGACGGTAGACATTATAGATATCCTGGCACTTTCACCAATAACTGAGCATCCCAGGTCCCAGCTTGGTGAAACCTTTTACCTTTCCCCCAAGAGTGAAATTCTCTTTAAGTTCCTATCTGTTCTTTAATGTTGCTAAGCAACTGTTAGATGTCTATCACATCCCACCCCAGAGGTTCAGTGTGTTGATACTGAACTCAGTGTACACAGCATCTGACATGTGAATCCTTTTTGGTCCACTAGGATGAGAGATAAGATGGAGATCTGTACAGGGAACACATTCTCAGACCTTCCACTATGGGCTGAGAATGAAGAGGAGAAATTTCATTGCAAATGGGATATTTTGTTTGGGGAATTTCCCATGACATGAGAATGGGAGGTGCAAAATGAGCTGGCCAACTGGCAAGCCTGTTACCTTCACTGTGCCAGCAGCAGCTGGAGATCAAGAAGATGATCCTGACGATGGTGAAGAAAGACACAGTCATCACAAGTTCCTGAAGCCAAAAACTCATTTGAACTGTGTAGAGAGGAGAACATCTGGTGAAGCATCAAGTACAACAGGATTTGTTTGGGACAGCTGGAGAGACAAACATCTCCTCTCAGCAGGATATCTTTAATCAATATTTCTCTTGCTATCATTCTACATAGAGTCCTTCTTTGACTCTCTGTGCATGGATTTCTCTGTAGTGGTCTGTATATCTCACAGGTTGCTATGAGTACCCTTCTGTCCTGTGGGAGGGGAGAGTTTGTGGAGTATGTTACTCTTGGTTATGTTTGAGGAGCAATCAAAGTGATAGAGAATCTCACCTGTCACCTCGACATTGACAACCTCACTCCTGAGGGACAAAATCCACCGCTCGCTCACATCCTCCTCATACTTGCAAGTATATTCCCCAGCACACTGTGGAGTTGTTTGTGGGATATGGAGCATAGAGCAGTTGGAAAGGTGACCACCAGTGTTCACAGTGCTATATGCCACATGACTGTGCTCTGACCCTGTGGCCCTGGGGATGATCTCAACACCATCCTTGTAGAAACGACACCTCCAATGGACAGCACTCCCAGGGACCACACAGGAGAGAAGCACAGCACCTCCTTCTCTCACTACTCCCAATGGGGATAGACGTTCAATTTTGGCTGGGGAAGGGAATCTGAGAGGGGAGCAGGGAAGGTAAAATATTAGTATGTGTCATCTGGGGGCAATGATCAGAATCAAACTTTATTTTTGTTCTTTCTCCAAATTTTTCTTTCTTTACCAGAGGACCCTGATAGACTTTATTGAATGAAATATTAGCCCCTGGTGGATGGAGGACCAACTGCTCTGACAGAATTCTGGGAGTTAGTATCTGTTTCTTTCAGAGGGAGGGGCTGCCCGAAACCCCAAGACCTGAGAAATGTTAATAACCAGAAACTCAATCTCTATTCATAATGACTGTCTTTCACCCTTGCCTCTGGTAAATGCCCCAGGGTGAAAATCTGGCCTGTTTAAATCAAAGGGAATTTTTAATTCCATGGGGCCAGGATTTCACCCCTAGTGTCTGGTGTCCAGCAGGACCTCAGCTGGGAACAGCAAACAGGCTACTTTTGCCTTCGAGATCAAGATTAAAAACAGTGAATAGTGAAAATATATCCTCTCTGGCCACTTGGATGAGAGTTGGAGGCTTTTGACACCACCATAATGAATTTAAATAGGGGGTCACTTCACTGCATCAGTTGTTGATAATAATTCAAAATTTTGATGCTCTAGATATTTTCTGTTAAGAAAGTATATGGAGCTACCTGGATTTACATGAAATGAAGATCTGGATCCAAGTTTTCAGTTGTTCTTTTGTAAGACAATCCGTCCATCCATCCATCTAGGCACTCAACCACTCTATCCATCCGAATTTTACAATGTAACATTTTTCCTCTGGAAAATGCCATTTTGTTGAAACTAAAACTTCCCTTAGCAACATGATAATTTTGATTATATTTAATTTCAGTTTTTCTGAAAAAAATTCTTTTTGATAATGTTGAAAAAGTTTTATTATAATTTTTTTTAAATAGAACATTTTGATTTTCCATTTTAAAAGAACTTTTAGTTTCAAAATTTTTTATAGCACACACACACATATGTACATATATGTGTGTGTGTGCGTGTCAAAATCAAAACAAAATGTTTCAGTATATTAAAAACAAAATATTTTGATTGATCCACATTTTTTTGACAATATTGCTCCAGAGGAAATCTTAGTGTTTTTTCCAATTCAGAACAAAAGCAGATTTTGAATCACTGAATTCCCCTCAAAATGGAAATTCTGGTTCCCAGACAGCTTTAATTCATCAATCCACAATACCATTATTCTAGCAGTAGCCTTCATTCTTCCTCCAAGGTACTTAGAAAGCTCCTTTCTCTGGAATATCTAAATGCCTGTGTCTGCCCCCTCCCCCCATCTCATTGCACTGACCTGTTTACAGCTAAGTGACTGGAGTCTACCTCACTGACTGCAAAAGGAAGGTTTACACAGGACACCAAATTAAACAGAAGGGAAAATGGAGACTCACTTGTCACTGTTACCTGGATCTTTACATGGGATCTCTCTACTGGATTGCTGTATCCCATAAATGCATGTGTAGGTTCCAGCATCTGCCGTATTCAATGCAGGCAACTGAAGTAATTGGGTGTGACTGTATGGAGATGACAGGGCCCATCTGGAGTCTAGTCTCCGCCCTTCCCTATGAACTCTTATTGCAGATACTGTGGCTCCCTCGAGGGCAAAACATGTCAGAGCGAAAGCTTCTCCAGCTAGGTAGACAGGATACTCAGGAGTCACGGTCGGAGAGGAGGATGCTAGGGGGTGTAGAACACACAAAGAAGGGAAGTGCTCATTACTTGCCCAAGGATGGGGTGAGGGGGGTGAGGACTTTTTTTTCCAAGTGGAGTCACGCTTGCTGACTGAATAGAAGGGAATATCAGCGAATGTGTCCATGATCCATGGAAACAAACTTCTTTCGATCTCACTGCCCAGTGCTGTAGGCCAAACTGCCATGCAATCCAATACAAACTCATATAACTGGTCAGAATTTTTTTCCCAAGGGAAATTTTCCATTTTTCAGTGAAAAATCAAGAACTGAACATTTTGGAGCAGGGGTGTGTGGGGGGGATGTGAAAATATTTGGCCAATAAATACATAATAATCTGAAAAGTTCTGAAATGCTTCAGAGGGAGAGGAAAATAAAAAAATAAAATAAAAATAAATAAACCCATGACCCTGGACATTATTCATTTTAGTGCACTCAGTGGCGAAAAGGAAAAGAGAGGGAACAGGCAGAAAAGACACAAATTCAAAATATGGGAAATTTTGAATTATTTTCATAACAAAAGTGATGAATATTTAAAAAAAAGTTTTGTTTCTGTTTCAAACAGTGAGCAATTGAAATAAATTTTAAATTTCAAATTTCAAAATTGTTCATTCAATTGTTTGCCCATTTTCCAGTCAGCACTACTCTGGAGTATGGTGGATACTAATTTTATTTGTTTATTATTTATACTGTGGTAGCACCTAAGTGCTCCAGGTACAGACCAGGACCCCACAGTGGTAGGTGCTGTACAAACACAGAACAAAAAGATGATTCCTGCCCCAAACAGGTTACAATCTGATTATAAGACAAAGAAACAACAGGTGAATATGGAAAGACAGAGAAATAGCTTGCAGGTTGATCCCTAGGGTTCAATCCAGCCTCTCTTTGAATCTTCCTGTGATAGTACCTCGCATATGGCTTTATGGAAATATGCTTATGAATGTATATATATAATATAACTAGAATGTATTTTAGGCTACATATCCCATGTAACATATATCTCTAAAGGTTATAATCCACTGAATGTATTAATCCTATTTGTATGCATGTATCATTTTTGTATTCAAAATTTTGAATATTGGCTGTATATTGGCTTGATTTCTAAGTAACCTTAGTAGAGCATTTGGTCGGATCCTGGAGAATAGGATGATGAAATTAAGTATCTAATAATAAAAAAAAAACACGTAAAGGACAATTACTTTTGGAATGCTCCAATCCATATAAGAAGTCTTCTTGAGGATGTTCAAGGTAGCATGTGACCAATGGCTGCTATCTGGTAAAAAACTGTGAGTTATGCATGTATATGTGACTTGCCCAGGTGACTCCAGAACTCCATCTTGGAGATGGACTTTGCACAGGAGAGAGGGGAGATTTTCCACCCACAAGAGACAGTCCATTTAAGCCGATGGGAGCAGGGACAGCTCAACAGTTTTCGTCACCCCAAGCAGCATGCTGAATTGCCACTGCGGGCGGTGGGGGCCCTGAATTGCCACCGCAGTGGCAGTCTGTGTGCCCTTAGGGCGACAGGCGCATTTCCGCAGCGGTGGCAATTCAGCAGCAGCTTCTATGTTTAGCTGAAGCTGCCTGGGACAGCTAAGCATAGAAGATATCCCAAATTGCCCTCACTGCAGAAACGCGCCTGCCGCCCTAAAAGCGCACAGACTGTCCCCGCTGTCCGCGGCGGCATTTTGGCGCGCTGCTTGGGGGCAAAGCAACAGGGACTGCTGCCCCTTGCAGAATGCCGCCCCAAGCACCAGCTTGGAATGCTGGTGCCTGGAGCTGGCCCTGGATGGGAGAACCCACCATTTTGTCTTCAGCTGATTAAAGAAAGAACCTTTCCACCCCTAAAGATACCTGAAAGAAACTGGAACAAAAGACAGAAACTACAAGGGGGTGTGAGTGATTGCTGGACCTGGACTAGAAGAAGATTAGTCTGTAAAAGGAAGCTTACTGGAACTGGTGAGATTTTATCTGTACTCAGTGGTATTCAGTAATATTAGGCATAGATTTGCGTGGTTTATTTTATTTCACTTGGTAATTCACTTTGTTCTGTCTGTTACTACTTGAAACCACTTAAATCCCACTTTCTGTATTTAATAAAATCTCTTTTTACTTGTTTATTAACCCAGCGTATGTATTAATACCTGGCAGATGGGGGGCAAACAGCTGTGCATACCTTTCTATCACTGTTATAGAGGGTGAACAATTTATGTTTACTCTGTATAAGCTTTTTACAGGATAAAATGTATTTATTTGTGTTTAGACCCCACTGGGTGTTGGGCATCTGAGTGTTAAAGACAAGTACACTTCTACAAGCTGTTTTCAGTTAAGTCAGCAACTTTGGGGCACATGGATCAGACCCTGGGTCTGTGTTGTAGCAGACGGGTGTGTCTGGCTCAGCAAGACAGGGTGCTGGATTCCCAGGCTGGCAGAGGCAAAGCAGGGGCAGAAGTAGTCTTGGCAGAGCACTTGGCAGTTCCTAAGGGGGTTTCTGTGATCCAACCTGCCACACTTGCCACGTAGGAAATTTCACGGCTGCTTCCAAAAGGCTGTTCCATTTTACAGGGTAACTCTCAATTTCACATCAGTCTCAGAGTCAGTGGTGAGTTACAGCTCCAGGAAGGTTGGAAACATAGAAGATAGAACTGGTTGGAACACAGCAAACCATGTTCTAGTAGGGGACAAAGGAGAAGTTATTATATTTACTTCTTGGCTCTTTATACCCTAGATCTCCCCATTCTTCATTCAAGGCATGTATCCCCTTCAACGTTGCATCTTAATTGGCCTGAAGAGGTTAACTGTTAGGTCTTAACAGAAGATAAGTTGTGAGTGGAGAATTATTCACATAAACCACATTTCCTCTGCTACTGTGGATCTATTTATAACGTATATTTTAAGCTACTGCTGAAAGGCACCAGCTCAACTGCCTCTCAAGCCCTTCCAGTGGGTGATGGGGACTCAGTCTTCTTGGACCATTACATTCTCATTGCCTTTACTGAGGCTGCCAAACATAGGGTCACTTGGTGCCGGTTTGTGCGGTGTGGGCATCTGTTCTGCTGGGAATGAAGCTGAAAACTCACCCAGTCATTTCACATAGGAAACAAGATGTGGCCATCAGAAAAGAACTAGAGCTGGCTGAAAATGTTGTGTGTGTGTGTGGTGGAAAGCTCTTTCTTTTTCAATGGAAAATGATATTTTGACAAAAGGGAAGTTAAAGAGGAAATTTACATTTTTGTTGACAACTGAAAAATCCCAAACATTTTTTCTTCATTTTTTGACCCATCTGCCTCAAAACTTCAACTAAAAAAATTCAACAAAAGTGAAAAAGAAAAAAGATATGTTTGTCACCCCCCAAAAAAAAAAACATGGGAAAGAAGTAAACGGCTGATCGCTGATAATCAAAATTTACAGAAAAAAAAAGTGAGAAAAATGCCACTTGAGAAATTTTTAGAGTTAAAATCCAGTGATTTAGACTTTTGAATTAGGGCTGTTACAAATGGACTAGCAAATGAGTAGTAGAAACAAGTATGATTTGTTGATTTAAGGCTATTCACTGTCTATATTTTGACATACGATGTTGACAATTTTTGTTAATGGTTTATAAAGCTTCAGCATCTTGACTCTCATTGTCTACTGTCACTAAATAATTGACTGACATCCCTCCCATAATTTTCCACAACTTAGAAAATTAAAATGACTAAACATCTAAAAAATGCTTAAAAATAAACTTTGATATTAATCATCAAAGTTAAAAAAAACCCAAATTCTGCCAAGCCTACTGACATTGTCTGAATGCGCTGGGCTATTTAGTGCAATTTGAGGGAATGAGATACCCAAAATTTATTAACTTTCAATGGGATTTGGGGACTAGCTTCAAGTTAGGCACCTAAATCCTGGAATCAGTCTTCAGGGAACTGATAAACCAGGGAAAAATAGGCATTCCTTGACTTAACTCACCTGCAGGGCCTGATCCAGCAAGTGTACTCAGAGCTTGCCTACTGGATTGGGTCCCTTTAGGTGATCTTGCACAGAAAGGCCAGAAGGAGGAGGATGTACCCATGACTTTTAGCCCAGTAGTTAGATTACTTGCCTGGGAGGAGGAAGACCCCTGATTCAAGTCCCACTTTGACTGAGGGGGAGCAGGGATTTAGACATGGCTCTTCTATAGCTCAGCTGAATGCCCTAACCCCTGGGAAATGGGATAGTCTGATGCAGGGCTCCTTCCTTCTCTCCTGAAGCTGTTGCACTTCGGATTAAAAACTAAAAAAGTCATTGGTATGGGGAAGCCTTCATCTCCCATTTGTCAGGTGAGTGTTCTAATCTTTGGGCTCCAAATGATTCTCACATTTGCTCTTTCTCTTTCTTTGGCCCAATGATTATTTCATAATCTAAGTTAGCGGAACAGTTTCAATGGGAGAGACCAAGGGAGCCATCTGTCGGAATATCCCGTACTCCACTGAAGGTTGGACAAGAAGCAGTGGACTTAATCTGCAGCAAGGATTCGGTTAGATTAGATATTTGGAAAAATATTTCTAACTCAAAGGGTAGTTAAGTTCTGGAATAGGCTTCCAAGAGAGGTTGTGGAATTCCCAGCACTGGAGGTTTTTAGGAACAGGTTGGACCAATACCTGTCAGTGATGATCTAAGTTTACATGGTCCTGCCTCAGTGCAAGGGGCTGGACTTGATGATCTCTTGATGTCCCTTCCAGCCCTACATTTTTATGATTCTATACTCCAGGAGTTAGGGCACTCATCTGAGAGGTAGCAAATCCCTGTCCCTGCTTGGGCAGAGGTGGGGATTGAATCAGGGGCATTCCACATCTCAGATGAGAACTTTAATCACTGGTCTAAAAGTTATGAGGGAAGGCCTCTTTCCCCCATGCCTCTGGCTTCTTGCAAAAACAATATAGACGATTAGTGCTGAGAGAATGTTTGCAGCTGAGACTCTCAAACACAGGGAAGCACCTCCAGAACATAGACACCAATCTCTGCAAGAGGGGCACACTCTCAGTTTGTCATCTGCTTAGTCCATGAGCTGTCTAGGATGTTGGCATTTGTGGATCCCCTTCTGAAGTTCCCATCTCTCCCCATTCATTGCAGGTGGATCTAGATGCCTAACCCAGGCTTTGTGATTCACAGTGATTTTTCTCTGAGACTAAAAATTAGGTATGGTGAAGAAAACAAGAAGTTTCTTTGTGCATCTCTAACTCCCCTATGCGCCTTTGGAAATCCCAACCATAAGTATTAATTAGCATATAAATATATAAAATTATGAAATAGCAATACTTTTCTCTGAAATATATACATGGAAAATGCTGTAGAAGAGTGAATCATCATTGTCCTTTAAAAGATTTGCACATGTACTGATTACAGAGTTTACCACTTGTGATTCAAGCACTACAGAGGTAGAGTAATTTTTCAAACATATCTGCAGGTGGAATTTTCAGAAGTGTCTAAGTAATTCTAAAATACAGGGGTGTTGAAAGTCAAATGAGTTGCTAAGGGACAGAATTTTAGAGGTGTTTAAGCACCTAAATGGGCAAGGAGATGTCTTGTGGGATTTGTGAAAGCACACAGGTGCCTAACTCCCATTGACATTTTTGAGAGTTAGGTGACTAGGCACTTTTGAAAAATCTTATTATGTGCCTCTATCATTCTGTAAGCAGCTAAGTATACATAAAAATCTAGCCTCTTGAGGAGAATTTTCAAAAGCATTTAAGTGAGATGGGTGCTCAAGTCCCAGAAGAGCCAATGGGATTTGGGCATGTATCTCCCTTAGTCTCTCATTGAAATCCAAACCATCTTAAAAATATCTATGCTGTAGAACCGTTTTCACCTCCCTCTGTTGACAAGGAAATGATCCAAGACAACTGATATCAAGAAAAGTGTCTGTCACAAAGGCAGAAGGCTTCATGCTTTCCATGTATCGCATCGGAATGTTGAAATATGTAATTTTCCTTTTCAATCAAGTGGGGAAATGAAATTTGAAGTAGTTGAACTGATTTGAAAACAACATTTTCTTACACTGATAATTACGACATGGGCAAACAGCATTTGAAGGAGGATAGAAAGCAGCAGCCTGTGTTATGCTCATCAGATGAGATGATCCAAGTGGGTACATTCTGGCCTTAGACTGTATGAATCAAACTTGGTCTTGAGGCTAAGGCACTGCACCAGAATTAAGGAGAGCTAGGTTGAATTTTACACTTTGCCGCA
>NW_022060043.1:0-21293 GCF_007399415.2 Gopherus evgoodei
TAACTAAAGCCACATCCCCCTTTAGTGTAGGCCTAGCATGAAAGTGAGACAAGACCCAGCTCCATGAAATTAAGGACCACAAACTTCCTCTGTAGTTGGCAGGACTTGAATCTGCACAGGGAAACTACAATGGATTTCTAGCCCATCGCCTTAACCACTTGGCCACAACTACTTGCTTGACATGTGGCTCTCACTGCACTCTAGTTCTGTTCTTCCTGAGTGATCAATTCCAGTTGTTTCCTCAGACCAGCTTCCACAACACACACACTGCTGTGCCGTTGTGTAAGTGTGTCCATGGCTGAACAGCAAGAATTCCTGCTCCTTTCCCTTCTGGCTGGAGCATGAGGAGAGTGTGTTCGTGGTTAATGACGCTGCTGTAGCTTGTTGTCCATTTCCTGCCTTGCTCATTCAGACAGTCCCCTTCCCGCCATATCCCCAGGGCTTTGCCAGGGGGTTGGTGGCTCCTTTCTTTCCTCACCCTGGAGTAAACTCAGCTTTTTATTCCATCCTTGATGTTTCAAGGAATAACAACAGATGACCAAGAAAGAGGTGGACAGGGTGGGACTCAGGGGAGGGGCAGAGAGGCGTGGGCGGTGGGCAGGTCAGGCCAGGGGAGGAGGCAGAGAGATGTGGGTGGTGGGCAGGGCCAGCCTCAGGGGAGGGGTCAGAGAGGTGCAAGTGGTGGACAGGGCTAGTCTTAGGGGAGGGGGCAGAGAGGTGTGAGCGACGGGCAGGGTGGGTCTCAGGGGAGAGGGCAGAGATGTGTGAGTGGTGGTCAGGGTGAGTCTCGGGGGAGGGGTCAGAGAGGTGTGGGCAGGGCAGTTCTCAGGGGAGGGGGCAGAGAGGTGTGGGCAGCAGGCAGACCTTGGGGTAGAGGGTGGAGAGGCGCGAGGAGGCCTTGGGGGAGGAGAGGAGTGAGCGAAAGGTGGACCAGCAGCCTCAGCCAAAGAGGAAGAGCAGGGGTGGGAAGTGGCCAAATGGGAGTGAGGGCAGAGCACAGGTGGGGCCTCAGAGGGAGGAGAATGAGTGAAGTGGGGGGACAGCCCCATGGTCTTGGCAAGGCTGCCCAGAGGATTCAGGGGGCCTGGGGCAAAACAATTTCGGGGCCCCTTCCATAAAAAAAAGTTGTAATACTATAGAATGCTATATTCTCATGGGGGTTCAAAAGCCAAGCTCCTGCTGGCCTGTCCCTGCTGTTGTAGGAGCAGCAGTGATTTCTATGATCAAAAGGTCTGTTATACTTCCCCTGCTCCCACTTTTGTCTCCTCTCCCTCTCTGAATGCCCGTGAAGTGGCTTTACCCTTCCCGCTCCCTCCTGGACTACTCGAGGGATGAATGGGCTGGTTGAAGAGCAGAAGAGCTTCCAGGCAGACAAGGTGTCTGGGACTCTAATTAGGCAGCACTCACACCCCCAGAGCATGGACACTGCCCAAGGTGGAGTGTGACCAACCAGATGCAACCAAGTCATCTCTAGTTGCAGACCATTAGGTGCAGGTCCTTAAAAGGAGAAGGGGCCATGTGCTCACGAGAGCACTCACAAGCTTGTACCTCCAGTGAATGCCCTTTGCCTGACCGCCTGGCCAGTGGCTCTCTGCGTTGTATTTCACTGTGCCTCAGGAAGACTTACCTTCATCGCACCGTCCATAGCTGCCCTGTGGGACACTTACCTTGCAGAATCCTGACGTGTTCAGTGCTGTGCCTGTCCTGGGAGCGTGAGTATGTGAGTGTGAGTGTGACACTCCCCTCCTTCTTCTTTTGAGCTTAGCTGTCAGTATAATAAATGTGCTGCTTTCTGCCAAACTCTGGTGGGTCATTAGTCCTCCCTACACTAACTAGCTGGCCCAATTTTGGGTAACACCTGCGATAAACTCAACCCCAGCAGGATAGAGGGTGGTGAAATGAGCTGAGAAAAAGCCTTAGCTTCAGTATCTCCCATACGGTCCATGCTGGAGCTCTTTTTTGATTCTGGGACTGCATGGTCACCTGTGCTGATCGGCGCTCCACGCTGGGCAAACAGGAAATGAAATTCAGAAGTTCATGGGGCTTTTCCTGTCTACCTGGTCAGTGCATCCAAGTTCAGATTGCTGTCCAGAGTGGTCACAATGGTGCACTGTGGGATAGTGCCCGGAGGCCAATACCGTCGAATTGCAGCCACACTAACTCTAATCCGACATGGCAATACCAATTTCAGGGCTACTCTCCTCTTCGGGGAGGAGTACAGATATCAGTATTAAGAGCCCTTTATATCGATATAAAGGGCTTTGTTGTGTGGATGGGTGCAGGGTTAATGCGATTTAATGCTGCTAAATTCAATATAAACTCGTAGTGTTGACCAGGCCAGAGAGAGCAGCAGATTTCCCCTATTGTTTCTTACACTTGTTTTCTTCACTAGCTTTTCCCCTGCACCAAGTTGCTTTTGCTTCTTGTGGCCCTGGCTAGCTCAGATGGCAGAGCATCAAACTTTTAACCTGAGGGTCCAGGGTTCAAGTCCCTGGTCAGGTGATAAACTGCTCCCCAAGCTCGTGACTGTCTTTCTGGAGTCTTATTTGATGTTACTTTTTCTCTTCAGGATTTTCCCTTTCCTCAGAAGGGCCTTTTTCTGTGTGGGTTTGAAGGGGCAACTTCCTGACAGTCCCTTTGTCCTTGCAACCTGGAAGAATAAAGGCCTCTGGGCATATAGCATGTTCCTTCCCTGCACACACACACACATACAAACACACAGAATATCCCTAAGGAACTAGAATCACCTGCTGCCTTCCCCTTTCCTGCTGGATCCCCAAACGAGGATGCTCTTCAGCCTAAACCCATGTCCCCTCTTTTCCCAGTGCCCCTCAGTCCCAACCCTTAGTCCCTCCTATGCACATTGCTCCTCACTCCCCACCAGAGCCTACTCCTCTTCACCCTTCTCCTCTGTCCCAACCCACAGCCCCCTCCTATTCCCAGTGCCCCTCAATCCCAACCCACAGCTCCCTCCTTCCCTCCAGCAGCAGGTGCTTCAGACCCCCCTCAGGAAGATTTTCTTGCAAGGTTTCATGTATGAATCTGCATGTGGATTTTACGGTATGTTGGAAATATGTTGGGTTGCTTGCCGAAATGATCACTTTTGGTTGATGTTGGATTCCCAATCTCCTTGTTATTGGGGCAGGAGAAATAAAGGGTTGTTATCCTTGTTGTGTGAATCGAGGGCAGCACAACTGTACTTGGCAGACCCAGATTGAGGGACTCACTCTGAATTCAATAGCACTTGCTGGGCAGTGGACAGGGGTTCCAAAGCCAAGTGGGCTGGGGCCTGGGTCCTGGGTCCTAATACTAAAATTTAGGAGTCAGATCAATGTTAGGACAGGGTGGCTGTGGAGAGATGAGTGAGTCCCTAGACAGCACAGTGAGTACGGTGCCTTCTTATTTTCCCCCTTTTCCACCCAGGATGGCAGGTGAACTGTACAGAGGCACCTCTGGGCTTGCACTGACTAAGGACAATAGCTGTGAGTAGGGTGCAGAGAGGGGATTGCTCATGTAAAAGGACTTTTGGTTGCTGGACTTATGAACCATAGGGGGAAGGACACTGCCCAGCTTATTTGGGAGTGAGTCTTTTCCTCATGGTTTATGTTTATGTGTTAGGGCTGCTGACATGACCTCTGCTAACCCTGGGCTTACGTTGCAATGTAGACATACCCTGAGAGTACATCTATACTGTGACAAAATCCCTGTGGCCTGTCTGGCCTGGATGATCTGATTTAGATTCCTGGGGCTCAGACTGGAGCCTAGACTCAGAGACCCTCACCCCTCGTGGGGTCTCGGAGGCTGGGCTCAAGCCCAAGGGTCTACACTGTAATTTTATGACCCTGCAGCACAAGCTCCACAAGCCTCAATCAGCTGACCCAGTGTTTGAGAATAGTGACTTGGGTGTGTTAATAATGGCAGTGTAGACATAATGCTAGGCTATGTCCACACTGCAATGAAACACCCAGGGCTGTCCCATGCAAGCTCAGGCTCCCAGGGCTTGGGCTGTGGGGTGGTAAATTTGCAGTGTAGCTATCTTGGCTCAGGCTGAATACCGGGCTCTGGACCCCACAAGGTTGGGAGGGAGTTTAGCAAGCAAAAAAGGTAAAATGGCAGTGGAGTATTACCTTGGACTCAAAGGCATTTCTCCATTGGTCTGTCTGCTTTGAGGCAGGGACAATAACACGTCCTGCTGCATTCGTTATTTCAAAGGGCGGTTTAGGATTTTCATTCTCACACACAGTGCACGAAGCAGGACTCAATCCTTGGTGGAAACTAAATGAGCTGCTCACAGATTCTGGCAGCCACAATGAGCCATTTGGTGTGAGATCCCAGACCTGCCCCTGTCCCACAGTAGGTTAGATAAATGTCTATTAGGGATGGTCTAGACAGTATTTGGTCCTGCCATGAGGGCAGGGGACTGGACTCGATGACCTCTCGAGGTCCCTTCCAGTCCTAGAGTCTATGAGTCTATGAGACTCTAAGGGTACATCTCCATTGCAATGGAGCCCAGATGTGGCACACTGTGCTCAAAGCAGCACCTGGAAGCCCCATATTCAGCACTTTCATATAATGATGACATGGTTTGTACAAAGTCTGCCTGGTGAGGTATCATTTCAAAAGTCTTGATCTGTTGAACATTAATATCTTGTTGGATTGTGTGTTCTCGCATTGGTTGAGAAGTTATGAAGTTTTGCTTTGTTTGCGTTACTGAGATATGTTATGAGGTTGAGAAATGCCCACCACCAGCCTTTCAGGTGTGACAAGGGAGGAGCCAGACTCGCTGCTGGCCCATTGAAGGTATCCACATTCCCAAGGACTATCCCCGGAACCATGTACAATGCAGACTTCTCTGAGATAGCACAGAGACAATGGACACTGCTTGACTTACATCGTAGCAAAGGAGCTTCCTAGCAAGTTGGAAGAAACTATGAAGGAAGGGAAGAGACATCATGACTTGGCCTCTCTCCCCCACAACTCAGCAGCTGGAAACACACCTGGAGGACCAAGACTGAACTGAACTGATTCAGAAATCAGAAGAGAATAATAACAATAATACTTTCAAATCAAAGTCCCCAACCAGACTAGTATTGGTTTTTCAGCAGAAAATTTTCAGTTTGGGGAATTTAGTTTTCTCAGTCAGACCTTGCCAAGGGAAGCAGGGAGAAAATGTTTGAGTTGCCTCCTTCAGAACAGCTTGGCCTTGACACTAGCTTTGGTTCACTGCTCTGGCCTTGCTCGGCTTGAGTGTATTTTAATAATTTGGGGAGGTCCCAGGGTTTGGGGGAGATGATGAGAATGTTACCTATTGAGATAAAAACTAAGAAATACAGCACTAGAGAATTTTTTTTTAAAGAAAACTGGGATTTAGACATTTTATTTAAAGCAAGGGAGTTCTGAGTCGATTTTTGTTTGATCTGTCATTGTACCAAAGGGGAGATGGTTGTTTACAAAGGAAGAGTGGAGACTAAATGCAGCCAATGAGGATGGGATTTGAACCCATGCATCCAGAGCATAATGGATTAGCAAGCCACCACCTTAACCACTTGGCCACCTCATCCAACCTGTCAAGAAAGAGACAGGAGGAGAAATCTAAGGCCAGCAGAGATAGGGACACTAAGGAGTTTTTAAATACCAAGTGGAAGCAGGGGCTGAATGAGCTCCCCTCTCACATCTAGTGAGGAGCTGGGGGAAAGACTTCAGGAACAGACCGTGTTTGCACAGACACACCTACTCTGCTTAGGTATGCAGCATGAAGGGGCCGCTTTCCCAAAGTGACCAGTTTTGGCTGGTGGTGGGTTACAAATCACTTTAGGATTGAAATGTTATTATCCTTCCTGTATGAGTGAAGGGCAGCAGAACATACCTAGTCCGTGCTGATGGAGGGGTGGGTGGGTGAGCAATAGCTTTTATTGGACTTTGTAGAAGTGATTGAGGACATAACCCTAAAACCGTGGTCCCCAAACATTTCACACTGTGGCCTCTTATCCATGGCTGTGGACCCTTGGAAGCCACGGTCAAGAACCGAGGCTGGGAGTGGGGCTGTGGCTTGCTGGGGAGAGAGGTGCAGATGAGAAAGGGGGTCAAGGCCAAGCGGGAAGCCAGAGCCGCAGGCTAAGGGTGGGGTTGGGGAAGAGCTGGGACAGAGTGAGGCTGAATGGTGCTACCTCCATGGGGGTTGGCTCAGGCCCTGAGGTGCCCCCATGAATGTTCCTCTGTGCCCCCTAGAAGTCATGCCCCACATTTTGGGAACCACTGAACCCTACACACTAAGCAGGGGCTAGTGATGCCAAAGCCCAGGGAAAGGGAGAACAAGTGCAGGGCCCCCAGCACTGGAACCATGTGAAGGGGCTGCAGAACAGGGGCAATGGCTGGTGGCACAGGGAGTTAAGGGCAAAGGGGGCACAGGAGGGGGCAGGAGTTTGGGATGAAGGAGGTGCAAGGATTGGGAGTGCAGGAACTAGCAGTAAAGGGGAAGCGGGGATCATTCAGGGGCAACGGGGAAGTGCCAAAGTACAAGTTTTGCCCAGGGCACCATTTTCCCTAATGCTGGTCTGAGCAAACAATTGGAAATGACCCTTCAGTGAGACCAGAACCATAGTGTAGAAAAGCCCCTTTGTTAAGTGGTTGTGGCTGAGTGCTTAGGGAGACGGGTTAAAAAACAACAGGCATCTCTCTGTGGAGGCTTGATTCTTGCCTGCTAGGCAAGGTTGGTGTGTGGTGTCTGCATGGCTGTATTTTCAGTGTCTGATTACCCATGGTGCCACAGGGAGCCAAGTCTAGACATATTCAGAGGCTCTATGCCAGGGTTTCTCAAACTTCCTTTCACTGCAACCCCCTTCTGCCAAAAAAACTTACTACATGTCCCTGGAAAGAGGGACCAAGCCCCTCCACACTGAGCAGAGGCAGAGGAGGCAAAGTCTGAGCCCTGCCCCATTGGGAGAGGGTGAAAACCAGAGCTTGAGAGATTCAGCCCTGGATGGTAGGGCTCAGACTTCTGGCTTCATCCCCAGGCACCAACAAGACTAATGCCAGCCCTGGCAACCCCATTAAAACAGGGTCACATCCCACTTTGGGGTCCTGACATAGTTTGAGAACCACTGCTCTATGCTGAGGGGAGGGAGTTTTCCTGTGGGTGTAGTTGATTCACTTCCCCAAGAGGTGGCAGCTATGTCAGTGGGAGAAGCTATATCGGTGAGTGTGCAAGTTGTGGTGTTTACCACATTTAAGAAGTTTAATCAAACCCCATTTTTAAAACCACCTGTGGTCTGGGAATGGCAAAGGATGTCGATGAATCAGGGTTTGTCCTTCAAAGTCCTGGAGATCATGATTCTATACACCTGTCATCATGGGGGTATAGCTCAGTGGCAGAGTGCTTGATTACAGCAATGTGGTCCTCAGTTCAAATCCTGATGCTCTCTTAGCACTTTCTTTCTTTTTTTTTTTAAAAAAGGAAAACATTTTCATTTCCATCCTCCATTATGTTCAGGAGCTCCGGCTTGATATGAATGTAAACATTCAACATTTCGCTGTCCAAATGCATAAAAATCTAGCAAACCTGTCCATCAGCTGAAATCAGTTCCAATCCTCTAAGTGTCTAGTTTATGTTTTCATCAATTAAACAAAGGTATCATATGAATGTGCATTTGCAGATCCCTCTTCTCCAGGAGCTATGTTGTGCAGAAGAACAAGAACCACATCCAGTTGGGGTTCAGGATTCTGATGAGCAAAGAGCCAACAAATGTTCTGAGGGCTGGAGAAAAATGCCTTCTAGTGAGCTATTGAATGAGCTCAACCTGTTTAGCTTATCAAAAGAAGATTGAAAGGTGACTTCATTGAAGTGTTGAAGGGCCTTAATGGAGAGAAAAGGTTGGGTATAAGAGGGCTCTTTAATCTAGTAGAGAAAGGCATAACAAGACCCAATCGCTGGAAGGTGAAAAAAGACAAATTCATATTACAAATAAGACACAAATATGCAAGAGCGAGGATGATTCACCACAGGAACAAGCTACCAAGGAAACTGGTGGATTTGCCATCTCCTGATGTCATTTAATGAAAACTAGATGCCTTTGTGGAATGTGTTTGCCCCAAAAGTAGCTATTGTGTCATACAGGAGGCCTGCAATATGTAGGGGGTCAGATTAGATGCTCTAATGGTCTCTTCTGGTCATAAAGTTGACTAATTTCTGAAAAACTGAGTGTAGCGCTGGAAGCAGCGTCTGATGTGTGACTGTCTAGCCGGCTTGCTTGCTAGAACGAATGCTTCTTGAGTGGGGTGATCCACAGGGATTAGCTCAAACCTCCAAAGTGCCTGGCCAGGGGCAGGACATTAGCACAGCAAGGGAGGGGTGTGGCAGTGACATCACAAAGGCCTTTTGCAGGACCTCAGACTATTAGTCAAAGGTGGTGGGGAGGTGGTGACCTCACAGAAAGATGCAACATCAGCCAGGCAAGACGGGGCGAAGGGCCAGGGAAACCTCAGAGACCACTGTGGCTTTGCTTCAGCAAGTCTCCTTCTCCAGGTCTCTCTTTGAGGACTGAGAGAGTATTCGGGTTCACGGATGTGAGCGCCAGGAGGAACCTCTTTTGAGTTTTCTCCTTCCCTTTTTGTGATTTTACTAGAAAACAGATGTCCCTGTTTAGAAGGTAAGAGCCTCCTCGAGGTTTGAAACCTGTTCAGTCTGATCAATCTGTTGACAGTTGAAATCTAGGCATGGAAAATACAAGTTTAAGGATGCAGAATTTTATTCTGCACCTGGGATTTTGTCCCTTAGAATCACTGGGGACATTAGGGTTTGTCCTTTGTGTTTCACCTCTTCCTCCATCCATCCCTCCCTCCTTTCTCTTTGTCTCTTTCTTTTTTTGTCCTTTCACCTGTTCCCCTCCCAACACCAGGAGCGGTGTGTGTGTTGCGGGGGAGAGCTCGGCAGCACACACTGTGGGAGGTCCACCCAGAAATGTGGAGCTGAAATAGTGCTCGGGCAGTGATCCCCACCGGTGACCAGGGCCATCCTTTGGGCTCTCTGGTGAAAACCCTCGGCCTCCTGTCCCCAGTCTCTACCCTGATTGGCTGAGCAGGGGGTTATTGACAGGGAGGAGATTCAGGTCCTTGTTGCTCTCTTTGAAGACCAAGGAAATAAATCAGAACCAGTTATATGTTTGATGAATTCTGCTGCTTCGGTGCATTAATAGTCTCTGAGCAGTTCATGATTCTGTCTAACATTGCAGTTCTCCTCAAATACTTGCTGAATAATTACTGTGCAGTGTTGGTCTGCAGCTCATTGGAGAACACTTTACTCAAGTCAGTCTATGTTTGAAATTCAAGATCTGATGGTTAGTTTGAAAATCAGGGCTCTTGGGTCCTATTCCCAACTCTGCCACTGGCTGGCTGTGTGACCTAAGACAAGTCAATTCTCCTTTCTCAGCCTTAGTTTCTCCCTCTTTCAAGTAGGGATAATAATGATCCGCTCCTACCTACCTCACGGTGGGTGGAGGATGGGGATCCATTGGAGAGTGTCACTAGGGGTAGTGCATAATATGAGGTGTCCTATCACCTTTACTCAGAGCAAATTATGACATAATAGACTAGCTGAAATAGTCTCTTTTATTTGTATTTTTTCATTTTGAAATTGTTAAGAGCAGCAACTACTTAGCTCAGAGTGAAGCATCTTATCTCATGTTTGTAATCTAACTGTCTCCTCTTTGTGTGCAACGAGGCAATTTAACACACTCTGACAAACAGGAGATGCTTTTGTTTTGCAACAAAATATTTTTGCAAAGAACTTTCATCCCATTTATTTTGATTTCGAGAAAGAAAGTGGTTTAGTCTGAATGGAATTTTCTGACAGAAATGGTTTCAATTAAATTTCTCCACTATCCCAATTCCTGAGCTCTATCCCTGCCTCTGGGGAGTGGGGGTTTGCTGGTTGTTAGAACAGGAGTCAGGACTGGTGGCTTCTCTTTCTGGCTCTGCCACCGCCTTGCTGTGTAGGCCCTTGAACAGGTCACTTCCCTTCTCTGGACCTCAGGCTCCTCCCCATCTATCCAATGGGAACAGGGACAGTTCTCGAACTTTGGGCAGTCCTTAGCCTGGGTGAGATAAGGGGCGTTAAAACCCTCTGTGAAGGAGAAAGGGGAGTTTCACAGTGTTCAGCACGAAGGAATTCTAAAGTTTGCTAAAATGTCTAGTCTGTGGAAACAAGAAATGGTTGGGGCAAAACTTTTTAACCACTGCCTTTTTTAAAGCCCATTCATGGATGTGTGTCCCTATCTCTCAGATACCTGGGGTTCTTGCCAGAGAAGAGGTTCCTGCCTCTATTTTTGTGGCCTTAACAAACCACGTGTTGTGCTCCAGTTCTCGTCTGAGATCCCTGAAGAAGAACATCTTCCCACCCTTCAACAAGACAGGACCTATCTTTGAAAGGGAACAAAGAGAACACTGAGACTTACTAGCTCGCCTCACTTCCATAGCTGGAGAGATACTGGAATACATTCTTAAACAATCAGTTTGTCAGCAGCACCAACAGGATAGTTTGGTTCTTAGGACTAGTGAGCATGGATTTGTCAGGAACAAATCATTCCAAACCAATCCTCTTTCCTTCTTCGGCAGGGTTCTGGGCCTAGTGGAGGTGGGTAAACAGTAGATGGGATCTAGCTCGGTGTTACTAAGGCTTTTGACACAGTCCCGTAGGACAGTCTCACAAGCAAACAAGGGAAATGTGGTCTAGATGCAATCAGTGTGATGTGGGTGCAGAGCTGGTTGAAAGCCCAGACTCCAAGAGCCCTTCTCCATGTCTGGCTGTCCAACAGAGAGGGTGTACCTGTTGGGTCTGGCAGGGATCAGTCCGGGGTCTGGTACTATTCAATATTTTCATTACTGATTTGGAAAATGGAGTGGAGAGCATGCCTCTAAAATTTGCAAATGACACCAAGCACTTTGGAGCACAGGACTGGAATTCAAAATGCCCTTAACAAACTGGAGAATTGGTCTTGAGCCAAACTCCATGGCTGGGCCCCTCTCTCTAGACTGGGCTGAAGTGAAACCCCAGAGCCAAACACTCCTCTTCCTGGGCAGTGCGCTCCGCCCTTGAATGATCAGATGCTGCTTAGCACTGTCAGAGCAGCTTCGGCTGGGGGATTCTCCCAGCACTTTCCAATAGCGGGAAAGTATGAAATCCCATCAATGGAACTCAGGAGTCCTGACTCCCAGTCCCCTGGTCCAGTGACTCCAGCAGAGCACACTCCCTCTCATAGGCAGGGGGAGCGGCCATGAGGGCCTGCTTGTAATTGCCAGCTGTGGGAGGGAGTGTGCAGCAGTGGTTAGCGAAGGGTCCTGGAAAGAAGGACTGCTGGGTCCCATCCATACATCTGACACTTGGTGTGACCCTGAGCCAGTAGCTTCCCCTCCCCAGGCTTGTTTCTCATCAGTAGGGTTGGGGTCGCAGTCCCGACAGCCCAGGGGGGTGGGGAGGCTCCAGGAAGGTGTGTAAAGTGCTGGGATTTCAGGATCCCGGAGGTGCTGTCACCCCTGCACTAGGGTGATGTTCTGCACCCCCTGCTGCTGGCCAAGTTTCTCCTTTCCCTGGCAATAAGACAGACTCTTGTTTTCTCAGCCAGCTGATCGCTCAGTGTCATCACCCTGCCTGCTGGCTGGGCAGGGTAACTCCTCAGGTCACCACCCCCCTCTCCAGCCTGCCTCGGGCTTGGAGAGTGAGGAGAAGGGCGAGGGATGACACTGAACATCCTCCATCCATCGCTCCGTCACCAGAGCAAGTGAGTGGCATTAGGGGTCCTCGGTGGCCTCCCCTGTCTGTCTGGGGAGAGGCAGAAAGAGGGGAGAGAATCTCTCCCAAAGGAGATTGGATTTGCAAACAGCCCCCAGGAGCCCCTCACTCTCAGACCGGGGAGGGGCTTCTCCAGAGCTGTCTCCAGCGTGTTTGGCAAGGTCCCATCAATGGGGTCCCAGCCATTCCCTTGTGGGAGACTGTTCCCCAGCTGAGAGTCTCTGAGCTGGGCCAGAACCGGTGAGCTGCTGAGCATGGAAAGCAATGGGAAACGAGGGGGCCCTGGCCTTGCTATGTCTAGGGACGTTGAAGTGGGAAATGGTTTCCCAGGAGAAGTCCGGACTCCTGGGTTCTGTTCCTTCTCTAGCCTGGGCGGGGAATGGGGGGAGGAAGTGTGAGTGTGCCCTGGGCTGGCAGGAGGGAGCTGCTTGTCCAAAGTGACCAATGGTCTTTGTGACTGACCCCAGTGCTCAAAAAGGATGAGACTCTCCGGTTCTTGCAGCCCCAGGGATGACGAGGGGGAAGGTTGAGGGGGAGCAGATCATGCAATAAACTCCTGCCAGTATGTGTAGCTTACACTCCTTGCACCCCTGTGGGGGGAGGAGAAGCTGCTCTGGCTGGGGCAGGGATGGGGAGAGACCAAACAAGTTGGTTAGTGAGAGGCTGCCTTGACCCCAGACTCACTTCTGCTCACCGCTCGGTTCCAGGATGGCCAGGCCCCTGAGGATGTTCAGGAAGAAGACTCTGCAGGCAGCCCCAGAGCCTGTGGGAAGCAGCTGCCATCTTCCCCAGGAGCGGAGCGGCCTGACCATCCCCGCTGGCGGGGAAGGAGCTCTCGGCCGGGCCAGGAGGTGGAAGTGCCCAGCCTTCTGGAAGAGGAAACCTGCTCCCGGTGCAGGCGCCAAGGTGGGAGAGGCACCGTCAAGGCCAAAATGGAGCTGGGCCAGGATGCAGCTGGGCAGGCAGGACCCAGCCCAGGAGCAGAACCGGGCACGGTGGTTCCGGGGCTTGTTGTGTGGGCAGCAGCAGCCCCAGGAGCCCAGCCCCGATTTCCAGCAGGAGGCATCGCCCTGCCCAGTCAGTGGGGACCTTCCAGCCTTCCCAGGGCAGGAGGTGGAGGATCCCTCTCCCAGCCCCAGCAGCTCGGCCCGCTTCCTGTGGAACAACAGCAGCGCCTGGAACTTGGACAGCAGCGAGGCCGACGGACGCTTCTGCTTTGTTCCAGGTGAGGAGCCAGGCTGGGCTCGGAGGGGTAAGGAAGGGGCTGTGAACACTCCGGGCCCAGCCCCTCGAGCAGTGCTATGGGGGTGGGTCCCCAGCTCAGGCGTCTGGCCTGAGCCACTGAACCCCACTGACACTAGATGCTGCCACTTTAATCCTTGATGCTCCATTGGGCTGGGGAGGGTGTGTGGGAGGCACCTCCCAGGGAGTCCAGGACAGTGGGGGGGGTCTCTTTGCTATGGACTCCTGAAGGAGTTGGCGGCTGATGACACTGAGGCTACTTGGAATCAAATACATTTGAGATACAAGCACATAGCCCATATTCCTAACTTCAAATACAAAAATGGTACACACATACAGCCAGCATCATTATAACCAGCAAATCATAACCTTGTCATAGACACCTCACACGACAACCTTTGCACAATATTTGCTGCACATATATAACAGTGGTGGCAACAATGATCCCTACGGTCCCAGTTCATATTAATAACATCACAGAAGGCTATAGAGAAGTGGGAGAGAGGAGTCTTTCAGCTGGCGTGTCTCGTCCGTTTCTCCTTTGCCGCTTGGGCCGAGGTGGGAAGGGAGCGAAACGTGCCAGGCTGAAGGTTTTGCGCTCAGCTTTGAAGATTAAGCCCGACCCCCCGGCATGGCTAGGTCGGGGTTGTCCTGGGCTCTGGGGGCAGAGGTCTGAGCTGGGAGAAGGGGCAGACAAGGGGATTTTGTCTCTGATAGATAAGGGCTTTGTCAGGAGGAAGCTGTAGGTCACATGCTGGGGGTGTCAGTGAGATTTGAGCTGGGGTAGCAGCAGCAGGGAAGCAGTGTGTGTGGGGGGAGGATTCACTTGGTAAAAATGAAACTGCCAAGCTACTCCCTTTGCTGGAGCAAAAGCCTCTCATTTATCTCCTCAACTCCCCTCCATGAAAATCTCCACCCCTCCCCCGGTGCTGAGAGACCCCTCTTACTCCCATGGAGATTTGTAATTGTTCTAACTTTTCCTTGGCCTTGTCCAAATAGTTTTCCCAGAAAAATGATCAAGGACATTGCAAATGAGAAAAACAAATGAAACCAGAGAAACCCCCACCACACACAGTTTGGGTCTGTATTTTTCTACTGAAATTTGGAGATAATAAAACTCCTTCCTCTGTTGGCCAGAAACCAAAGCTAGATCTCCCCTGCTGTAGCTGTGACTTATGCTACTGAACCACCAATGCGCTGACTCCTCTTGTGAGACATTTCTCTGCACAATACTGCTGCTAATCCAGTTATTGACTCCAGGAAACATTTTCCTTAGCCTGGTTCCGTGTGTCACTGGTTTCTAGTCTCTCCCTCACATGTCCCAGGCCTCCTTTGCAGGTCCTGGCTGTGCTGCAGGGACACCACGGGCTGGACACTTGCTCTGGCAGTGGCCACATGCTCGAGATGACAGGACCCTTGTTCCCAGTGTCAGCCCCCATGTAGGGGACCTCTTGATGGGTGGCATCTCCTTGCACTGGGCCTTCTGCCCACGGTCCCCCTCGCTCTCCCACACTGCTCACTGCACCCACCTCTAGCCCCAGTGCTGCTGCGGCTCTGCCTCCAGCTCCCTGGGCTGCTCCTCTGGCTTCGCTTACTGCAGCTCTTCTCCTAGCACAGATCTGCTCCCTGGGCAGCTTCTATGGCTCGTGCTGCTGCGGCTCGGCTCCCAGCACAGATCTTCTCTGGTTCTCCCTGGCTGGTGCAGCTCTGCTCCCCGGCTCCTCTCGGACTCCTGCTCTCTCCTTAGCGCCACCCTACTCTGGCCCAGACAGTTCCAGCTCACACAGAGGATGGGACCCCCTGGCCTGGAGACTCCCTCATTGCACTGTCTGGCCTGTCAGTCCAGCTAACTTGAAGCTTTGGCCTCTCCCCATTGCCCCTGGGGACTGTCAGTCTCAGGGTCCTGATTTCCCATTGGCCCTTCCCCCATCAGTTGGGACTGGGAACTAGCCAACCAAAACCCCATTAAGTTTTAGTAAGGGGCCAACAGTCCCTTACATGAGCCAGCCCCATGAGGGTCACCACTGTGTAGAGAAAGCAGCTTAAGCTGGTCCCATGGTGTAATGGGCAACGCTCAGGACTCTGAGTCATTCCGTCTGAGTTTAAATCTCAGTGGGACCTTATGCTGGCTTGTGGTAAAGCCCTGGACTCCCAGTGCTCAACTTCCTTATTTCCAGCTGTACAAGAGCAGATCTTTCCCCTCTTGCTGGGTGACTTGCCCACTAGGGCTGGGTTTTGGGTTGTGATGGCCAAAATTGGTTGGGACTCTAGAACTTGCTACCCTGGTTGCTGATGCCTGCAGTCCTGTGGTTTGACCTGGTGGTTGGGATTCTTGCTGCTTCACATGGGGCCCAAAAATTTGGCCCTTGTGCTTCCTGCTACACTTTTCCTCTTGCCCACATGGTGCTTGAATAAAGGAGGGCCAGGGCCAGGCTTGATAGTCAGGGCTAGGCAGGAGGGAGGAAGAGCCCCAGGCTGGAGCCCAGCACACCTCTCCTCCTCTGGGCACCTAGAGCAGAGGTGGCTGGTGCTGACAGCTCCAAGGAAAGGCTTCAAATCTACAGAGCAACTGAGGTCACGGCCAGAGGAGGGGAGGACCATGCCTATGCGTAGCCAGCAGACAGCCACAAAGACACCCGGCCAGCCTGCTCCCTGCCATGCCAAACCCCCCTGAAGACGTGCTTAATACACTTGCTGATCAGGAGGAAAACCTGTCAAAATCTGTGCACGAGGAGAACCTCTTTTTTCCCCTCTACCTTTCATCTGTGAAAACAGCTGTGTGAAAGGTGGAAGGGATTTGGGGGCCCGGGAGGAGGTGCTTGATGTTCAGTGCCTTAGAGAAGCTGGGCTTGGACATGGTGGGTGTTGGGAAAATGCACATTCATGAGTTTAGGGTAGATTGATAGGCAGAGGGTGATTGCAAGAAGGGCCCATCTCTCTGGTCCTCCAGGCCAGGGAAGAATGATGGGGTTGGAGTTTTTCTCTTCACATTCGCGGTGTGAGTACAGAAGGGGCTGGAGCTTTGTCCACGGAGGGCATTACTGGTGGGCTTTGTGCTCTGCAGCACTGGTTATGGCTATATTAGTGTGTATGGTCCCCAGTTAAGACATGAATGGAAAGATCAGTGGAAGGAACTGGCTCCTTTCCTCTGGACTGTTTGGTGTTGGGGGGATTTGAATTGTGTCAGCCGGCCTGAGGACCCCTGGTCCTGTTTTCCTGACTGTCAGAGGAAACGTTTTTACAATGAGCACTACCTGGCGCAGACCTGTAGTGAGGTCGGCTTAGAGGAGCTCACACCAGCCCCAGAGGGGTTTCACCTTTCTGTGGGGACGGGCCAGGAGTTGCACTGACGGATTTACGTGAAGGAGAGCACATTGACAGTGCAGGGTGGTGCCTATGGACTGTTCGAATCATGCCGCTCTCACCATGTGCTCAATGTGGACAATTCCCTGACCAGGGGGCGGCTCTGTGTATTTTGCCGCCCCAAGTACGGCAGTCAGGCAGCCTTCAGAGGCATGACTGCGGGAGGTCCTCTGGTAACGCGGATTCAGCAGCATGCTTGCGGGTTATCCTCTGGTAATGCGGATTCGGTGGCATGCTTGCGGGAGGTCCTCTGGTAACGCGGATTCGGCGGCATGCCTGCAGGAGGTCCTCTGGTAATGCGGATTCAGTGGCATGCCTGTGGGAGGTCTGCCGGTCCCGCACCTTCAGAATACCCACTGCCGAATTGCCACTGAAGCCGCGGGACTGGCAGAGCTCCTGTAGGCATGTCACCTAATCCGCATTACCAGAGGACCTCCTGCAGGCATGTCACCTAATCCGCATTACCAGAGGACCTCCTGCAGGCATGTCACCTAATCCGCATTACCAGAGGACCTCCTGCAGGCATGTCACCTAATCCGCATTACCAGAGGACCTCCCGCGGGCATGTCACCTAATCCGCATTACCAGAGGACCTCCTGCAGGCATGCTGCTGAAGGCAGCCTGACTGCCACCCTCACAGTGACCGGCAGGCCATTCCCCGCAGCTTTCCGTCCCAGGCATGTGCTTGCTGCGCTGGTGCCTGGAGCTGCCCCTGTCCCTGACCCAGGGCAGAGGATATTGGAAGCTGAACATCCAGAGCTTGCAAGATAATGGAGCAGGGGGGTGAGGCCTGGCAGTGTTGGCAGAATGGGAACGCATCAGAGGGTTCTATGGCAACCAGAGGGATTGACGGGAGTCGGTGAGGGAGGAGTTGGCGGCTTTGTTCCAGCGGTCAGGCAAACACCGCAACATCAAAGAGACTAATGGTGCCATGTCCTGCAGTGTTGCCTGTGGGGTTTCCACAAGAGCATCCAGGCTGGGGAGCCAGTCATCCTGTGACTGTACGACCGGATCAAGTGACAGCTGCCCGAGTTCCAGGAGATGAGGCTGCAGCTGGCCGATATGAGCGGGAGCACAGAGTGAAGGGAGGGGCGGCCTCCCCTGACATTTTTGCAGCCCGCAAGGAATGGAGACCAAGCAGGGGGATGTGGGGACTCAGGGCAGGACCCGCAGATCCCATAGTGCAGGACCACAGTCATTGGAGGAGAAGAGAGAGCCCTGCAAGAGGAAGCTGCTGGTGGGAAGCAGTAAGTGCAGAGTGCAAACCAACCAGCCGAGAGACATAGGGGTCTAGAAGATGAAACAGCAGCAGGTTCCATGGTGTAATGGGCAGCACTCAGGACTTTGAATCCTGGAATCTGAGTTCAAATCTCAGTGGGACCTCCTGGAGATATTGTGGTTTGCTGCAAAGCCTTGAAGCTCAATGTGTATAATTATCCTCTACCTGGGTAAACTTCAGTGAGGTTTTTTTCTCCTCCTCCTGGGTCACTGATGCCCATTAGAGAAAGGTCTTTGGTCCAGCTGGCCGCTATAGGGTGGGGTCCTAGAACTTAGCAATCTGGCTAGAGATTCCTGTGGGTTGACCTGATGGTTGGGTTTCCTGCTGCTTCATCTGATGTCCACAACTTTGGTCCCTGTAGCTGCAGCTCTTCCTCTTGCCCACACGGTATTTAAAGAAAGGAGTGCCAGGGCCAGGCTTCCCAGGGTGGAGCCCAGCACACCTCTCCTCCTCTGGGCACCTAGAGCAGAGGCGGCTGGTGCTGACAGCTCCAAGGGAAGGCTTAAAAGCCACACAACAACCGAGGACAGGGCTAGAGGAGGGCAGGACCATGCCTATGTGTGGCCTTCAGACGGGCACAAAAACACTCAGCCAGCCTGCTCCCTGTCATGCCAAACACCCACTGAAGGCCACCCACAGACCAGCATGCGAGGCAGCTGCTGATGCTCTGTGGCCATTATCGAAGATGGTAGAAAAGCAGGGCCAGCCCCCCTGGTGAGGCCTCTTACCATTCCCACTCAAGGTGCTCACTTTTGCAGCGGGGCAGGAGATTTTACCCCAAGAGGCTTTTCTCCAGCTGGCGAGAAGCAGAGAAACACCCAGGCTCCATGTAGCAAACCCCCTCAAGCACAGGGACAGGTGCACATTTGGAAGAGGGAAACTGCTCTACACACTAGCCCAGGAAGCCGCCCATTTTCTTTAGCAAGTCAGGAATGGCAAAGGCTAGACTGGAAGCACCTGGGGCTCCTGCCCCAGCCTTTGTGACTCCCAACCCACAACTCCTTCCCAGGGCTCTAGCTGAAGCCAGAGCATTGGCCTGAGCAACCAAGAAGAGGTTTCAGCCCTGAAGGAAGCAGGACTTTTAGCCCAAAGGTAAAGCTGCACAAGCACAAGCGACTCAAACTCTCAATCCCCTGATCCGAAGTCAGATGCCTTATCCATTAGGCCACGGGGTCCCATAAAAAAAGGCCCTCCAGGCACTTCTTTGGAAAAGGCAGACACTGGTGCATCCAACGAAGTGGGGATTCACCCACAAAAGCTCATGCTCCAATATGTCTGTTAGTCTATAAAATGCCACACGACTCTTTGCTGCTTTTGCAGACACTGTGTTTCTCAGGTCAGCTACTGACGGGGGCCGAGACTCTCTGGGCACAAGAAGTCGAGTTCCCAGTGAGATGTGAGACTTAATTCTCTGGAGCCGGGTGCAGGGCTTTGGCAGGGAGGCTCAGGCATGGGGGATTGTGGTGCAGTGGACGGACCAGCTGTCTAGGTGCGGAGATTTAATCTCACTGAGGAGGAGGAGGAAGAGGAATCCTGCTGATAGGCAGCGGCCAGGGTCGGTGCAACCACTAGGCGAACTAGTCAGCCACCTAGGGTGCCAAGTGGTTCGGGGAACCAAAAGCCACACTCAGAGGAGGCAGTGGAGTGGAGGTGAGCTGGGGAGGGGGTTGGGGGGGTGCAGGGAGAGGGCTGCCCGCAGCAAGTAATGGGGGCGGGGGCATGCAGAGGAACCGCTCCCTGTCCCAGCTCACCTCTGCTCTGTCTTCTCCCGAGCACTCCGCCCCCGCTCTAATTCTCCTCCCCTCCCAGGCTTGCCGCACTAAACAGCTGATTGGCACCGCAAGCCTGGGAGGCAGGAGAAGTGGAGCAGTGCCAGCATGCTCAGGGGAAAAGGCGGAGCAGTGGGGAGCTGGGGTGAGGAGATGCTGCAGGGGGGATGCCTGGCTCTTCCCAATGGCTCCTGCCCCTGCCCCATCCCAGTCCTGTCCTCCTGCCCCTGCACTCACTGCATGGTAAGTGGAGTGACCCAGCCCCAGCCTGGTCCACTCCCCTGGTTCCCAGCCATGCCGCCAGCGAGTGCTGTGGGGTGGTTCCCCTCTCCCCTCAAACTTGGGAGCCAGGGGAGATGTATGACCCTGGGTCTCTCATCCCTCCATCCCCTCCCCTGACGTGCTATGACGTGTGCTGGGGCTGTGATGTGCTGGGGCCAGGGCTGGGTTTTTGGTGCCCCAAGCGGTGGGGAAAAAACAACAACCCACGATCGCAATCGGCGGCTGCTCCACTGCGCTGCCTTTTTCTTCGGCGGCAATTCGGTGGCAGCTCCTTCCCTCCGAGAAGGACCGAGGGACCTGCTGCCGAATTGCTGCCAAAGACCCTGACGTGCCGTCCCTTCCCCTTGGCTGCCCCAAGCACCTGCTTGCTGAGCTGGTGCCTGGAGCCGGCCTGGCTGGGGCTGTGACGTGCACTGGGCTGTGACCTGCTGTGACCTGCTGACTCCCCAAGGGCAACTCACTCACTTGAAACCAGCAGGACAGAAAGGGTCACGTGTCTGTGGGCGGGGTTATGCAGATGAGCAGTGTCTGGTGGCAGTAGGGAGAGCAGTAAGAGGAACCGAAGGAGCTAGGCAGAGAGAATTCTCTGTGTGTGGACAGAATCCAGTGTGGGGAGTTTGAGTAAGGAGTGTCTGTACCGGAGTCACTTCAGGGCAGTGATTCCCACTGAGCTACGTAGTGACAAAAGGTGTGTGAATGGGGTGTGGTGCCTGGCTGGGAGCAGCTTGTGGTGATAAGAAAAGGGGTGGGAGCAAGAGGTCCTGTCCCAGCAGGAGGCGTATATCCTGAGAGGGTGTTTTGTGGGTGCAAGTAGGTTTGTGGGTTTCTTGCGATGACCAAGGTTCTCTGGTGGGTGCAGCTAGAGCCCTCCTAACCCCACTAGTTTTCTCTGTGTTGGCGGGGCAGATACTGTGATGTCACAGTCCCTGGGGGAGGAGTTTGAATCATAACTCCAAAGTGGGAGAACAACTCCCCCCACTCCTGCTCAGTCTCCACTAGGGGGCTGGGCTGGGAACTCTAGGAAGGGAAGCACAGGGAAAAACAGTGTCCCCTATGGAACCCAGGAGTCCTGGATCCCAGTCCCCCTGCTCTAGACCCCTTCCACTTCCAGAGCCAAGGATAGAACCCAGGAGTCCTGGTGTCCAGCCCCTCCCTTCTCTGACCACTAAACCCCACTGCCCTCCCAGGGTGGTGCAGGGGTCACTGGGTCTGTGTCCCAGCTCTGCTAAGGGCCTTGACTGATTTTCCCAAAGTGCTTCCTTCTGAATCTAGCCAACGAAGTGGGAATTCACGCACGAAAGCTCATGCTCCAATACGTCTGTTGGTCTACAAGGTGCCACAGGACTCTTTGCTGCTTTTACAGATCCAGCACATCTGCCCCCCCTGCCCGGTCACTGCCCACCCCCGTGTGGGGGCACCAGCACTGTGCCGAGTAGTGATGGACAATTGTCCAAGCTGGCCCAGGGGAGACATGTGTGTCCCTGCTGCCCTCTGCTGAGCCCTGCTCTGTGTGTGTGTGAGTCTGTGACACTGTATCAGTGTGTTACTGTGCTAACCAGTAGGAAATGGCTTTGCA
>NW_022060044.1:0-20993 GCF_007399415.2 Gopherus evgoodei
ATTATTAGTCACCCTATCAGGCTACATGGGACAGAGAGTTGGAGTGCAGAGGGATGAAGGCACCAACTCTGAGGTGGGGCTAGAATGAGACATTCAGGATGCAGTAGAGGACTCAGGGTTAGGACAGAGAATTGGGCTGTGAATGCTCTGGAATGAGGCCAAGAAAGAGAAAACTGACATGCAAGAGAGAAATCAAGCTAGAGCAAAAAGCAGAGAAGTGTGCGATTTGAGCTGCAGAGAGAAAAAAAAAACCTCTGCCTGTCTCCTCTCACCAAAGCATCTAAGAACCAGATGAGAGACATCTCTCCCCAACTGCAACAACAATTCCAGTTGACCTGGATTGAGAAAGGAAATCTTCTCCTTTGCAGCACTAGCAGACCTGGACTGAATCATGAACAGCTCATCCCCTCCCTCCCTCCCGCCTGCCTCCAATCTGGTGTTCCTGGCGTGGGACACGGGAGGCGCTCCTCTCTTCTCCATTTGGGACATGGCAGGATGAGAGAAGTGACAGGGCTTTACGGGAAATAATTATTTGCCTGATTCATGTGCAAGTCCAAGTCCTTGTTAACCCAAACAAATGGTTTCTCCTGCATGCTGATGCCAGTTGGGGGGGTCCTGGGAGCAGTCCCGTACCAGGAAGTGGAAGGAAATGTAAATCTGTAGGCTTTGCCAGCTGAGGACTGTCTGATAGCGAAACTCGCTATCCCACCACCAGCAGCAGTTCTTGGTCTTGAAATGGACCATCACTGAGAAATTTCGAGAGTACTTGTGTAGTGCTCAGTTTCAGGTGTGGACAGAGAACAATCCACTGACTTATGTGTTAACAAGGGCTAAGCTGGATGCTACAAGGCAGAGATGGGTGGCTACTTTTGCTAGCCATAACTTCGCATTCAATAGCAATGAGTTGGTATAATAGGGAATGTGATTTATCAGGACCACCAGTTCTTGGCTCGGGGGAGGATGTAAGCAGGGATGCTATGAACTCTACCCTGACATCTGTTGGTGATCTGTTGTAAAGGCCTTTTGAGGCTGATGTCATTTGCATGGTTCCACCCACCTCGGATTATATGATGAGGGTGCTTGTCCAAAGGGTCAATCGCACACTTCCCGCCCCGCTCCCCAAAGATCCCCGGCCCCGCCTTCCCCAAGCTCCAGCTCCAGGCGCGAACTCTCGTGTCCCGGAGTCTCAGCCTGGCCCCGCACCCCCCGCAGCGTGGAGCCCCCCAGTGTGGTGGGGGCTGCCGGGCGCCTGTTTCTTCCCTGGCCTCGTCTCTGCCCGCCCGATGTGCCCTGTAGTGCTGCTTCACTCGGGGGCTGGGGGTGCATTGGGTGGAGCCCTATGGAAATACGGGGGTGGGCAGGGCTGGGAGCCAGGACTCCTGGGTTCTCCCCCAGCTCGGGGAGGGACAGGGCAGGGCTGGGAGCCAGGACTCCTGGGTTCTCCCCCCAGCTCGGCGAGGGGCAGGACTGAGAGCCAGGACTCCTGGGTTCTCCCCCAGCTCGGGGAGAGGAGTGGAGGTTAGGGGGTAGAGTGGGGGAGGAACTGGGGGGTCTCCTGCCCAACAGGCAAGTCCAGGAGCTAGTGTCAGGCAGCAGGTCTCTTGTGGGCCCCGAGTGTCTGATCTGGAAACAGCTGCCTGTCCCCACGCCCGGGGACTGCGCGGGGCTGGCAACCGTCTCCTTGTACCTGAGAATTATCCATACACCCCAGGGGTGTGAGCCCTGCGCTCCCCTGTCAGTGCCTGGGGCACAGAGCCATGTGTACGAGTCACTCTCTGTGCGGGGATGTCAGTTCGTACAGACTTTGCTGGGGCTTTTTCTGTAGCCTGTGGTAAAATGAGGCAATTAACTAGATGCCTTGATGGAAGTTCTCTGCGTCCCCTCAGGGGTACACGTACCCTGGTTGAGAACCACTGACGTAGGGGAACCCAGGCCCACCCCCCATTCTGACTTCCAACCCCGTACCCTGGGCAGCTGGTTCAGCTTTGCTTACCTTGCATCAGCCTCAAGTCAGCTTCACTGGGTCACCAGTTCCACCATGGCCAGGCATCAGAGAGAGGAAGTTTCCTCTCAGCTGTAAAAGCAGCAAGGGCTCCATGAGGGGTCGGTGCTGGTGGAGCAATTATTGACACTTTCTCTAGTCTCCTTTTCAGATTTTGCCCCATTTTCTCTTTAATTCTCCAATGTTAATTTAACAATCTCAGATTTGGGATATTTTCACACCCGTTTGACCTGCAGCAAATTTTCTTCCTTTCTTTGGGAAATTGTCCTGAATCATTCCCCAAATGAGAAGGGGCTTAATGGATGCAGTTTGCAGAGCCCTGAGACACAGCTGCCTCTGGGGTGGGCTGGGGTGGCCATTCTCTGCTGGCGAGGAAGGGACAGGAGGAAAAAGTCCGCAGTGGAGACTGTCCAGCACAAGGTTACGCAGTCCTGGCTACTGCTACCCCCAACTGCCAGTCACCTGCCTGCCCCTGCTTCTGCCTCCTCCCCACTGCCAGGAAGTTTTCCTGCTCCACACTCCCCTCACGTACCCTCTTAAAGCACCTCCCCAAAGGGCTCCCTGCTGCCATGTGAATGGTGTGGGGGGGTGTGTGTGTGAGGGGGGAATTATTACTGTCTGAAAATTGAATTTCCACTGTCCAATTACTCTCACTTAATATAAAATCTCGTCATATTCGGGTGGTTTTCTCTCATTAGCAAATGTCTCTTTTTAGACCCATTTCTTCCCCAGTTCTCAAAGATAGATATAAAATATCCTGTGTGCAGCGCTGTAGTAGGCAGGGTGGTCCCAGGGTATTGGAGGCTTCCCCCTTGGTTTGTATACAAATGTTATTCTCCAGCCCATTCCTTATGAATACTAACATGATGTTAACTTTTTTGCTGGCAGCTGTGAATTGAGTGGAGCTTTTCATTGATCTGTCTACAGCAACATGAAGATCCCGTTCTTGGGTCGAGTAGCCGATAATCTGTTCTGCCGCCGTCGCTAGGTGTAATGCATGTTCAGTAGGGGTTTCTCCCCTCTTCCCTTTTTGTATTTCCTCTCCCTACTAGTGTTGGGGTGTCCTTCTCCTCAGGTTAGTGTATTAATGATCTCATCTTGGGGTCATATGTGTCAATTCATTGCTACAGAGAACTATCCATGATGACTCCAAGATCTCTTTCCTGATTAGTTGTAGCTAAATTAGCCCCCATCATATTGTATGTATAGTTGGGGTTATGTTTTTCCAACGTGACATTTGTCCACCTTAAATTTCATTTGCCATTTTGTTGCCCAATCACTTAGTTTTGTGAGATCTTTTTGAAGTTCTTCGCAGTCTGCTTTGGTCTTAACTATCTTGAGCAGTTTAGTATCATCTGTGAACTTTGCCACCTCACTGTTTACCCCTTTCTCCAAATCATTTATGAATAAGTTGAATAGGATTGGTCCTAGGGCTGACCTAGGAAAATGACAGCAGCAAGATGGAGTCTGGAGTCACATGGGCAGGTCACATGTCCATGCATGATTCAATTTGCAGGCCTACGCCATTGTTTACATGTTAGTTTGAATGTTCCCAGGAAAGCTCAGATGTGGATTGGCATTTTCCAAAGTCCATTGTCAGTGAAGCGTTTCTTGATTGGGCACTTACTGAGAATAGTCCTTTCTCAAGAAGCTGACCAAATACATCACTGAGGGTACTTGAAATCAAATACATTTGAGATCCCAGTACATAGCCCATATTCATAACTTCAGATACAAAAATAGTACACACATACAGCTAGTATAATTATAACCAGCAAATCATAACCTTTTCATAGACACCTCACACGACAACTTTTGCACAATATTTGCTGCAAATATATAACAGTGGTGGCAGCAATGATCTATATGGTCCCAGTTGATATTAATAATGTCACAGCCTACAGAGAAGTGAGAGGGAGGCGTCTTCTAGCCGGTGTTTCTCCTACATTTCTCCACTGCCGCTTGGGCGGAGGCGGGAATGGAGCAAAACATGCCTGGCTGAAGGTTTTGTGTTCGGCCTTGAGGATTAAGCCTGAGCCTCCGGCATGGGCGTTGGGAGATGGATTTCTGAGTCGCATCCAGCACAGTCTTCGGGCCTGAGCTGAAACCACTGAGGCCAAGAGAGATGGGTTTGAGGTGGCCTTTGAGGCTCCCAGCAGGTCTTGAGGAGCAAGGGGTTATCGCCATCCCTGGGTGGGCTCAAACCACCATCCTTTCGATTAACAGCAAAACACACTGACCCATTGCACCACAGAGACACGTCTGCTGTTACCAAGGCTGCTGCCTAGCAGCCTGTGCATCTGCCTGCCAGCGCTAGAGCTCGCAAGGCAAGTGTGGGTGCTGGAGGCTGTAGGTAAAGAGCCAGCAGAGTGACACAGCAGAAGTGTGCTGGGTCCATAACCCAAAGGTCAATGAATCAAAACTGTCTTCTGCTAGGCATGTGCTTGTTTCTTTTTGCTCAGGGCCTTCAAGGGAGGAGGCAACCAGCAGAGCATTGAGAGCCTAGGCCATGAGGCAAGAGGTGGCTGAGGTGTCAGCCTGCCAGGGAGCCCGGCACCTCGGGCTGCCTGGGCTGAAGGATTTTTTTAATTTCTCAAGAAAACTTTGTGGTTTTCAATGGAAATCTAAACCCAAAGCTAAAACGTTGAGGATTTTTTTTTTCATTTTTGCAGTGAAAAGGAGTGGGTTGTGTTGACTTGTTCACTGCCCATCCCTTTTCTTTTCCTAGACTCGAGTCTGCAGAGTGTCAGTCCTACTGAGCCTCAGGCCATGGTTTCCAAGGTTTCGGAAATGTACGACCTGTCCCTGGACATGGTCCCTGCCAGCTCATGTGACTCTGGCTTTGCTGAGCCTCCTGCTGGGGAAGAGGGAAACTTTGTCTCTCAGCTGGATGTTCCCTTCAGGTGCCCAGTCTTCAGTGTGGCTCGAATGTCCATGGATCAGGGTTCACTGACCCAAGAGATGGCTTTAAAAAATATGAACATTTTCACAAACACACTGACTTTCTCAATTTTCTATTTCTTGGTAACATTTCATGGATCTTTTGGAGTTGAATCGGTAAAAAAATACAGGAAATCAGGGTGTTACCAAAAGGATATAATATAAAGTTTGCAGTTAAAGGTACAGAAAGGAGCTGAAAAGGCAGCTGCAGACTTTAAGACTGTTTGTTTAAGCAAGAGGGGGCAGTCAATGTGACCCCGAAAACCTTGGGACTCATAATCTGATAGGGCAGAGAGGAACTTTGTCTGTTTGCAGTGTCTTTCAGCCTATGTTTGGGACTGTGAGAGATCTGCTAAGAATGGGACTACAATCCCCACCATTTCCTTCCCCGCTGCACTTCCCTTTCCTCTGGCCAGGTCAGGGGAACAGTCCTGAAGCAGGAAAGGGCCGGGCTGTTGTGGGAAGTGGTGGCCACGTGGCAGGAGAGGAGCTGCAGAGAGCTGGATGCGGAGAGAAATCCCCAGGAACGGATGCAGAGCCACATGTGGAACAGGCTGTGACTTCCAGAGCTTACAGCTGGCTGCAGGTCTGGGTGGGGTTATGGGGGAGCAGCAGCGGCTGGGCAGGGAGCCAGTACAGAGCAGCTCCAATGAGAGACACCAAGTGAACCTGGCCTGGAAACCTGCAGGCTCCAATTTGCTTGGCTAGAGATTGGAGTGGAGAGGTCACCCAGGCTTTAGGCCTGAAGTAGGGTTACCAACTTTCCGCACAAAACCAAACAGCCTAATCCCGCCCCTTCCCCAAGGCCCCGCCTCTTCCCTGAGGCCCCACCCCTGATTCACTACATTCCCCCTCCCTCGGTGGCTCGCTCTTCCCCACCCTCACTCACTGTCACTGGGCTGGGCAGGGGGTTGGGGTGCGGGAGGGGGTGAGGGCCAGAAATGAGGGGTTCAGGGTACGGGAAGGGGCTCTGGGCTGGGACGAGGGATGGGGATGCGGGAGAGGGGGAGGGTTCTAATGGGGGGTGAGGGCCAGAAATGAGGGGTTCAGGGTATGGGAAGGGGCTCTGGGCTGGGCAAGGGGTTGGGGTGCAGGAGGGGATGAGGGTCCTAATGTGGGGTGAAGGCCAGGAGTGAGGGGTTCAGGGTATGGGAAGGGGCTCCAGGCTGGGCAGGGGGTTGGGGTGCAGGAGGGGGGTGAGGGCTCTAATGGGGGGTGAAGGCCAGGAGTGAGGGGTTCAGGGTATGGGAAGGGGCTCCAGGCTGGGCAGGAAGTTGGGATGCAGGAGGGGGTGAAGGCTGTAAAGGGGGGTGAAGAGCAGGAATGAGGGGTTCAGGGTATGGGAAGGGGCTCTGGGCTGGGGCAGAGGGTTAAGGATGTGGGAGGGGGTGAGGGCTGTAAAGGGGCGTGAAGGGCAGGAATGAGGGGGTCAGGGTACAGGAAGGGGCTCCAGGCCGGGTAGGAGGTTGGGGTGCAGGAGGGGGTGAGGGCTCCGGCTGGGGGTGTGTGTAACCTTCCCCTTTCCCTAGCCATGTGTCTGAGCCACCAGGGCCAGCAAGTACAAGGCCTCGCTGCTGAAGCACTGACAGTGTCCAGTGACGCTACACCTGGCCCTCTACTGACAGCTCAGGGGTTTGGCGTCCTCTGGCACTGAGACGCCACAATAATTACAGGGTTATTTCTAATGGGTTAAAGCAGAACTTGTGCTGAGATTAACACGTCTCTCGTGGGTCTGGGGGTTTTACAGCACGAACTGGCTCTGCGTGTGGGTACAGTGCATGTGTTTGAGTGATACCAACATGGCTGAAACACACAACTCCCCATCCTGGGGGTTTCCATCCCGCCTGATTCCTTCCACGGGGTCACTGGCCCGGCTTCTCTACGGCCAGATGTCCTGATGGGCAGCAGTCGGGATGTTGGGAGAGGTTCTGTTTTCTGTGGCTAGTGACAGCCCCAAAGTGACTCCCACCAGCCCCCATTGCCTTGCGCTGCAGCTGCCAGTCTCTGAATCCTGGCCTGGGATTCGATTGGAACGAGGCCCCTGGGAGCTGGAGAGACCACGGGTCAGACACTGCAACATTGTAGCCAGAACATCCTTGTCTAGATTTTAAGGCCAGTCAAGACAACTAAATAATCCTGTTTAACCTCCATACATATGACAGGCCACAAAGTCACCCCTGCATTGAGCCCAACAACTGGGATTAAACCAAAATATTCCAGCCCTTAGGAGAATATCCCATTGTGTGCCACAGACGGAGCATAGGAGAGGCAGAGGGGTACCAATACTGGAGGCCCCTGCACTGGAATTGATTTGGTGAGATGTACCCAGCTGATCCTGGCAAGTGACTTGTGCCCCATGCCGCAGAGGATGACAAAAACTCCAACATCCCTGCCAGTGTGAGCTGGGGGAAATTCCTTCCTGACCCCAGCAATGGAGATCAGGGAGACCCTGAGCATGAGAGCAAGGCCACCAGCCAAGCACCAGAGAGAAATGGTTTTCTATCTCACCTGAGAGCACTTTCTTCAGCCCCCTCCCGTCCCCTCCTGCCACCCCCATGTGGGGTGGAGAATCCATCATTGCCCTGGGTACTTTGTTCCAATGTTTAATCACCTGATTGTAAATGTGTCCCTTATTTCTCATTTTAGTTTCTCTGCCATTAACTTCCAGCCTCTGGTTCCTGTTCTGCCTTTTGCTGCTGGGTTAAAGAGCCCTTCATTACCCAGGATTTTCTCTTTGGGAGAGGATTTACGCATTGTCATCAAGTGACCTCTTGGTCTTCTCTGTGATAAACTGAGCAGATTGAGCTCTTGTCTCGCACTGGAAGGCAACTTTTCAGCGCTTTTTTTCTCTTCTCTCCCCCCGTCCAATTTTTCATTCTTCATCTTAAAATGTGGCCAAGACGACTGTGTGCAAGAGTCCAGTGTTGGTCTGACCAGTGTTGTACACAGAGATAACACTAGTGCCCTATATCTAGTCACTGTTCTCCTGTCTGTACATCCAAGGACGACCACAGCATCGCACGGGGATTTCATGCTGAGTTGTTTGTTCATTATGACACCTAAACCCTTCTCCGAGTCACAGCAGTCTGGCCTTGCTCGTTAGTAAAGCTCAGTGTGTTTGAATGGCCACAGCTTCCCAAGTGCTCCGTAACATGCACAAGGGATTCCCCTCCTCAGTCACCTTCACCTGCTGCTGGTCTCTTGTCTCTTTCTTCTTCTCCAGGATCTGCATGTGTCATTGTGGAGGGAGTTCTCCTCCTCTCTTTGCCTGGGAGCGATGTGACCCTCCGGATGGACTGACCAAACCCAGGATTCCTTCAGCCTGAAAGCAGAGGGGAGCCTTCACCCGCTCCCTCTTTAAGGCTCCAGTCCCAGGTCCTAAATTCCCTGCCAAAGCACAAAAATCCACACTGAGCCCAACTCCTCTCTCGGTGGTGATTTCTTTCTCCCACAAATCTGTCTTGAGGACACAGCCCTGGGAACAGGTGAACACAACCCCTGAGATTTCCCTTCGCAGCCTGCAAGGGGCAGTTCGCCCTATTAAACAGCTTGGGAATGTCATCTTTTTCTTTTCTCCTTTCAAAAGTAACTTCTTGTATTTCTAGTCTCTTTATATGACCCCCTGATTTGCCGCTTCCAATTCTCTGCTGTACACGCCAGCACTGGATCAGGTGAGGTGCCTGGACCCATCCTGTACTGGGTACATGGGGGGTGTCATGGTATAAGCCCCCACTCTGAACCAAAAGATGGGGTACCAGCATGAATTCCTCTAAGATCAATTACTGCTTAGTACCTGTAGCGCTGCCACCAACCAGGAATTCCAGTGCCTGGTACACTCTGGTCCCCCCAAAACCTTGCTTGGGACCCCAAGACGTAGACCCTCTGAATCTTACCACAAGGAAGTAAGCCCTTTTCCCCCACCGTTTTGGGGGGGACCGGAGTTGTACCAGGCTTCCTTTCCTGGTTACCCTGGAAGATCACTGTGATTCAAACTCCTTGACTCTTAAAACAGAAAGGAAAGTGCACCTTCCCGCCCTCCTTCCTCTTTCCCCCTCCCAGACTCTCCCTGAGAGAGAAAGTAATCCTAACACAGAGAGAAATTAACATCTCCCTCCCCATTCCCTCCTTTCTCCCCACCAATTCCCTGGTGAATCCAGACCCCGTCCCCTGGGGTCTCACACCAGAAACGAAAAAAAACAATCAGGTTCTAAATAAGAAAACTTTTAATTAAAGAAAGAAACAAAGGAAAAAAATTATCTTTGTAAATTTAAGATGGAATAGGTACAGGGTGTTTCAGCTATAGACACTGGGAATACCCTCCCAGCCTAAGTATACAAGTACAAATTAAAATCCTTTCAGCAAAATACAATTTGAACTCCTTCCAGCCAAATACACATTTGCAAATAAAGAAAACAACCATAAGCCTAACTCGCTTTATCTACCTAGTACTCACTATTCTGAACTTATAAGAGCCTTTATCGGAGAGATTGGAGAGAAACCTGGTTGCACGTCCTGGTCCCTCTGAGCCCCCAGAGTGAACAACACCAAAAACTACAGCACCCACAAAACTTCCCTCCCTCAAGATTTGAAAGTATCCGGTCCCCTGATTGATCCTCTGGTCAGGTGACAGCCAGGCTCCCTGATTTTGTTAACTGTTTACAGGCAGAAGAGCTATGAAGTACTGTATGACATGGCCTCACAGCACTTCATGCCAGCCAGAGACTGCTCGTTCTAGGCCTGCTCCTGCAGATTTGGCCTCTCTTCTATTTCTGAGGAAAGGAACCTTTCCAGGAAATGGCCATGGATTCTGGGAATCTGCATGTGGCTGGTGGACAGCACCAGGAATCATTTGGCTTCTGGCACACAAGGCCACTGAGAAGCTAAGCACCCAGCCAGGGGCTTGAAGTCTGGCCCCTCAAATTAAGAGCTTGATGCCCTACCAATTGAGCTACCTGGGCTCATTCAAACTATTTTCACCGTTCACCACAAGAGCGAGCAGGTAGGCAAAAGAGAGGGAAATTCTAAACCCCATTCAACCCCGACCTGTTCCTGGAGGTGTCGATAGGGACCCAGGCCATCGAGCACCATGGAGTGAAGAGACCAATTTTATCATAAGTCAGACCCCCCGGCTGCCCACTGCCTGGATCATCTCACCGCCAGGTGACGCGAGCCACCTCCAGAGCCATTGCTGGCCCCGGGGAGCAGCCACACAAGCTATGGGGGTGGGCAGCTCCCAGAATCTCGGCAACAAATCTCCAGGCCGAGGGTTTCCCCTTAGTGCCTGATCCACCCTCAGGGTCCAGCCAGCCAGCAGCTTCCACCCAATGCTAGTGCACCAACAGCAGCAGCGTGCTGGGGGCCTCGGCCGGTGACTGGGCCAGTCGCCTGAGCAAGAACCCAGCCAACCCCAGGAGATGGACCCGGGTCACTAGCCCAACCCACCACGCAGCTGCTGCCGCTACCCCTTATTGCATGAGCGCCCATGGACCACGCTGGAGAGATCCCCAGCTGCAGGGTAGATGCCCCTGAGTGCCTGGCAGGGCACAAGCTCTGGCTGACCTGCCCTGCTGAGTTCTCTACTAGGCTGGTGGATCTGGGCCAAGGGTGCTGGGTTGACAGGGGGGCGTTGGCTTGGGCTGGGACTGCCACTTCCCTCCCTGCCATCTAACAGGATCACAGCAAACGAAACCAGCTCAGCCTGCAGGGAAGAGTTCAGTCTAGGGCCTGGTGCATTCTGGGAGCAGGGACGGTGCAGAGAAAGGGCAGATACAGGGCACCTCTGAACACTCTGCGCAGAACTGCTTTTCCTGACCCACAGCCCCTGTTATCCCAGCCCTGGGTTCCCCTCTCACTGCTCTGCCAGTGCCCCTCACTCCCGATCCACAGACCTCCCTCGCTGTATCTTGTGACTTCTGCTACTGAACCCACAATGCGCTGACTCCTCTTGTGAGACCTTTCTCTGCACAATACTGCTGCTAATCCAGTTTCTGACTCCAGGAAACATTTTCCTTAGCCTGGTTCCAGTATGTCACTGGTTTCTATAGCAAGGCCAAGTCCCTGGCCCCTTGGTCCAGACATCCTCATTCACTTTAAGTTTCAAGTTGAGAATCATTTCCCATTCCGCTCTGTGGGAGACTTTTAAATGCGCTCTCTGTGTGACTGCACGTGGCTAAGACAAAGAGAACAAACCCCCAATCCCCCGTGTTTTGGGAGCCAGGTTTGCTGTGGGAATTCTGTAGTTCAGATGACTTTATGCCTGGGCATTGGGCTTCTTTACCAGTTTCTCTGGCAGAGGGGAGTTTTGTGCTGATGGCTGAGTGGTTAAGGTGTTGGAGTTGAAATGCCCTATGCAAGTTTGAATCCTGCTCACAGCAAGGCCTGTGTTTTACCCAGTCTCTAACCCAGGCAATATCCCTCAACAACCCCCTGAAACACTCTCAGTTCTCTCCCCACCCCAGGTAAATCCTGTTCTGCTCCTTTCATAGAGATCCCTAGGGCACCATCTCACACTGTGTCCCTGAGGGGTCAGGAAAACTCAGCACCTGAAGCCTCTGGCACTCACCTAGTGCCCCATAGATCAGCCATAGCCCTGGTTCTGCTTCTCTCTCTAGCGTGCGAAAGGAGCCAAGTCAGTGGCTACAGGGCTGCAGAACCAACAGAGAGGAAAAAAAAAAAAAGGTGCCCAGCAGCCGTCTCTGCCCCTGCCCCTCCCACCTGCTAGCAGGCCTGGCTGATAAGCTCCTCCTCTTCTCCTTCAGCGCCTCCCGCTGGCCATTGATGGGGTGTGCTGGAGGAGTGAGGAGAGAAAGAAGTGGGGCAGGGTCGGTAGGAAGAGATTTGATGTTTGGGGACAGGGCCTGTGGTTGAGCAGGCATTGAGCACCGCCCGGGAACTCTCAAAGTCAGCGCCTCTGAGCGCAGAAGCCTTCCCTGAGTCTGAGCTGCCAGGATCCCTGCCGCAGAAGCAAGTGCCACAAGTCTTAGCCTCTCTGTCCCACACATGGCTCTGGGCACCACCAGGAATCATTTGGCTCCTAGCACACAAGGCAACCTTAAAAGCTGAGTCCCTGGACAGCAGCTCAAACCCCAGCCCTTCCCATTAAGAGCCTGATGCTCTACTAGACTGAGCTAGCCAGGCTTGCTAGGAGCCTCCACCCCTCCTCTCTTCTCCACGGCCACTGCCATTCCTCCTCCTCTTCCTCCCTCCTGCACCTGAGGTCACTAAATCTCCTCACCTAGACAGCCAGCCCGTCCACTGCACCCCCAATCCCCCATGCCTGAGCCTCCTGCCAATGTCCTGCACCTGGCTCCATAGAATTAATTCTCACATGTCGCTGGGAACTCTACTTCTTGTGCCCAGAGAGTCTCGGCCACCCCTCAGTAGAAGACCCCTAGAAACACTGTGTCTGCCTTTCTAAAGAACTGCTTGGAGGGGCTTTTCTTACATGGCCTAATGGATAAGATGTCTGACTTCAGATCAGGAGATTGAGAGTTCAAGTCTCTTCATGGCTGTGTGCTGCAATTTTACCTTCGTGCTGAAAGTCCTGACTCCCTTCAGGCTGAACCGCTTCTTGGCCGCTCAGGCAAATGCTCTGGCTTCAGCTAGAGCCCCAGGAAGGAGTTGGGAATTGGGTGTCACAAAGGCTGGGGCATGAGCCCCTAGTGCTTCCAGTCTGCCTTTGCTATTCCTGACTTGCCAAAAGATATGGGACGGCTGGCCAGGCTGGCGTGTAGAGCAGTTTCCCTCTTCCAAATGTGCACCTGTTCCCTGTGCTTGAGAGGGCTGGTAAATAGCACCTTGGGAGCCTGAGTGTTCTCTGCTTCTCACCAGCTGGGGAAAACCTCTTGGGGTTAAAATCTGCCTGCCCCACCTGCAAAAGTGAGCACCTGAGGTGGAACAGACAGAGGCCACACCAGGGGGCTGTGGCCCTGCTTTCTTACCTTCTTCTGATGTTGGCCACAGAGCATCAGCAGCTGCCCTACATGCTGGTCTGCGGGTCGCTTTCAGTGGGTGTTTGGCATAGCAGGAAGAAGCCTGCTAGGGGTCTTTGTGGCTTGTCTGCTGGCCATTCATAGGCATGGTTGTCCCCTCCTCTAGCCCCGCCTTCTGTTGCTCAGTGGCTTATAAACCTTCCCTTGGAGCTGTCAGCACCAGCCGCCCTCTGCTCTAGTGCGTGGAGAGGGAAGGTGATGAGGGGCTCCAGGCTGGGCTCCATCTCCCTCCTGCCAAGCCCTGACTATTAATCCTGCCCTGGCACTCCTTTCTTCAAGCGCTGTGTGAGCCGAGAAAAGTGTGGCAGCAAGAAGGACAATGGGCCAAACTTGTGGGCATCAGGTGAAGCAGCAAGAATGCAACCACCAGGTCGGACTACAGGCAGCCATAGCCACTTCTACACCCCAATCTATTGCAGCCATCTAAACCAAAGACCTGGTCTCCAGTGGTATGCAGTCACCCAGCCAGAGGGAAAAGACTCACTCTTAAACACTGAGATAGGGAAATTGAGCACTTTGAGCTCCAGACTTACCACAAACCAGCACAAGGTCCCACTGACATTTGAACTCAGACTGCAGGATTCAGAGTGCTGAGTGCTGCCCATACCATGGGACCAGCTTGTGCTGCTTCTCTGGCCATCGGTGACCCTCATGGGGCTGGCTCGTGTAAGGGACTGTTGGCCCTTACTAAACTTAGTGGGGTTTTTGATTGGCTAGTTCTCAGTCCCAATAGAAGGGGAAGGGTCAATGGGAAATCGAGCCCCTGAGACTGAGAGGCCCCTGGGAAATGGTCACCAAACTGGTAGGGAACACGTGAGAATTTGTTAATGGAGAACAATTCCTGTGAAAATGGCAAAGCTGGCAAGATTTTGAAAAATTCCAGTGAATTTAACACATGAAGATACAAACAGAGAGACAGAACACACAGAGAAAAAGAGAAAATCACAGACTGCACAGGCCCCACAGACATAAACAAAAACCAAACCCACACAAACCCACACAGCACACAGAGGCATATACACAAAAGGGAAGCCTACACACAAATATAGAAAGAACAAATCCACACCAAAAACACAGCAAAAGCCCACAAAAAGGAAAGCACAAAACCCACATATCAAAAGAATACTAAGAAAAAAATTTGTATGCAAAAATCATACACACCCCAATGCACACAAAACTACTGCCAGGCATCCACCAAAATCACACAGGACCCACATGCAGATCAACACGACAGACGAAACCACATCAACATATAGAAAGTCAGGCAGGCCTTTGGAGTCTCACAGCGAAGAGGGTGAGCACAAATGTGGTTTTGGGGAGCAAAGACTGAGGGGGGAGTCAGGGGCAGTGCTCTGGGCTCTGCCTGACCCTGGTGGCTGGCAGAGAGCAGAGCCTGGTAATCTGTGGAATCTGCCCTGCTCTCTGTAAAGCAAGGGACCTCAGTGTCTTCTGAGCTGCATTGTATTTTCTGTAGGGCAAACTGATTGGCAGAACCCATTTGCTTAAAGAAAGCTAGTGCTTTAGGCTGAGGTTTGAATTCACAACTTCAGCATCACTCCGCTCAGCACGGCTACTATAAGTCCTATACACTAACCCATTGCACCTCTCGTGCCCAGCTGAGGGTCTTGCCTCCTTGATTCATGGCTGGATTAGGGGTTGAGGGGGTTACATTAACTAAAACAAATCCATATTAATGGCTGCTGAATGGCAGCAGCAGAGGTGGGGAGCCTCCTTCTGTGTGATAGAGCTGGTTCCCACCTTCCGTTGCTGAGGGGAAGGTTGGTGCTTTGAGCCCACCCGGGGCAGGAATGTCCCATGGGTGAGATTAACTGGACTCAAGAGAAGGGAGGGGAAGTCTTTTCTATTCCTGCCTAGCTCCATTGGTCTCCTGTGGCCCTTTCGGCTCTCTGCTCCCCTGTTGGGGAGATGCAGAGACAAGCCCCCATCTGGGTGAGTCACCGAGAGGCTGTGTCCCATGGGTGTGTGTGGGAGAGGGGGAGGGTTGGATTGGGCTCAAGGGGAGAAGGTTGTGTGTGACAGTGTGTGGGGGAGGGGGAGGGTGTGTTCCTTAGGATATAAATGACGGAAAACACAGGAGTAGTGACAGTGAAGCCTCGTGTCTCAGTATTATGACCCTGTGTGGTGCTGCCATTCACTTTACCCACCTATGGTCTCATCTTTCATTGAATCCAGCATTTTTTCACCTGTCATCACCACAGAGGTGTCCCACATGCCTCAGATACAGAGACGCCAAGGACTGGAACTGATTTCAGCTGCTGGACAGCTCTGCTAGGTCTTTATACATTTGCACAGGAAAATGCTGAGTGTTTAAATTCATTTCAACCATCCCCATTCAGTGAACTCCTGAACATACTGGAGATGGGTCTGGAAATCCATTTTCATTCAAAAAAGTTTTTCAAGGGAATCACTTGGATTGTGACTAGGAACCTATTATCCTGCAGGGAAACATTCACCCACTGATCTATACTCGCAACCAAGAGTGTCATGTATAGCTCAGAGCAGGAACAGTTTTTAACCTCGGGGTTACTAAACTTTATCTGTATGCAAACACCACAGCTTACAAACTCCCCACCCCCACTCTGTGTCACCAGAGCACAACAACGACTCTCCTTGGGGCACACACAGCTCCCCAGCTCTCTGCCCTTCAGTCTCTCCAGCATTGCTCCAATCCCTTAAAGCAGGGTCTCAACCTCAATTTACCTTACGGCCAGTGCCAATCCTCCAATCCTCCCAGTGGGCCAATAATGTCACTCATACCACTCAGAACCCAACCCCCAAACTCTGCCTCTCACCTGCCTAAGGCTCTGGGAGGGAGATGGGGGGAGGAGGTCTAGGGTTCAGGCCCTGGGTTGGGGCTGGGGATTGGGGTGCAGGAGGGGTGCAGGCTCTGGGGGGAGTTTGGGTGCAGAAGGGGTGAGAGGCTGGTCTCTGGGAGGGAGTTTGGGTGCTGGGTGCAGGCTCTGGGCTGGGACAGGGGTAGGGGGAATAGGAGGAGGGATGGGGGGGCAGGCTCTGGGAGGGAGATTGGAGCGGGTGGGAGGGGGTGTGTGGAGGGAGGGGGTGCAGGCTCTGGAAGGGAATCAGGGGTGTGGCGCTTACCTGGGGCTCCAAGGCGGGGCAGGCTGGGGGGCCTCCGCATGCTGCTGCCCTTAGGCATCACCCCCACAGTGTCCCATTGGCTGCAGGGGCTTGGAGTGGGAGCAGCGCGTAGAGGCACAGCTTTGCCCCGCCCTGCCATGGGGAGGGGCCAGCAGCCACTGGAGCGAGCAGGCAGATACTGCACTGCCAGGGTCCCCGGTGGGGGGAGCGCCTGGAGGCAGCAGGTGGGGCCAAGGGATTGAACTGGTCCCTAAACTGCTGAAGCCCCATGGGCAAGACCTGGGAACCAGGACTTCCAGCCAGACAAACACGTTTAAGAGGAGGCGTCCCTCTTCCTGTCAAAAACTGATCTTCCTCCTTCAGATCAGTGACAGCCTGAATTGTTCCTTATCCTGGCAGAGCCAGAGGGCTGAAACCAGAACATCAACCCTGTGCAGCTTGCAGGGATGGCCATAAACACTCCCTGGTATCTGAAGAGATGTTCAGCTTTGCCTTGGTCAACTACAAGGCGAAAGGAAAGGAGTGGGCCAGATATAAAAGTGAAACACGACACATCATAGTTACGCCATGGTGGCTGCAAAATCTTTTATGTACTTCTTCTTATCATCAGTGTATTGTTTTCTCTGTGTTTATAGGCCTTGACAAGAAATTGTACCTTGATAAAATAATCAACTGCTCCTTGGTGAAGGCAATGGACTTAACATCCACTGGGTGTCCCTACACAGGTACAAGTACTAACAACATGGCTGCATTTAGCCATAGTTTTTAATCAGGCAATAAATTGAAACAAACCCTATTAAATCATTCCCCAGCCTGAGTCCCTTCACCCACATTCCTTAAGGCATTGGGCCACCATGTGGACTTTACATTTCTCACCTCAATTTCACACAGAGACACAATTTCCTTTGCACAAATCCATGAACAGAAAAACCTCCCTGTGTCTCTGGTCTGAGCCAGGGCATTTGATTCCAGTGAACCCTTCTCTCCTGCAGTGCGATGGGCAGAAGAGGAGACGTGGCACCTGCATCCCTGACAGGGAGATATTGGCTCGGCTCTTCTTTCTGCTGCTGTTGTTCGTCCACGAAACACCGAGGGTGGAATGCAAGGCTGAGTTCATGCACCAGCCCCCGGAAATATTTCAGTGCCCCAGAGAAATCCTGCCCCCTGCTATTGGAACGATGTGCTGGAGATTTGACTAGGAAAGAGACTGTCTGAATTGTCAGAGTGGGGAATGAACAACATTCTACAGCAATGTCGTTCACACAAACACACTCTCATCCTGCTCCAGCCGGAAGGGAAATGGGCAGGAATTCTCGCTGTTCAGCCAAGGACACACTTACACTGATGCGCAGCCATGAGTGTGCTGGGGAAGCTGGTCTGAGCAAACAATTGGAATGACAATTCAGTGAGAACAGAATCATCATGTAGTGAAACAAATGCATGTTAAGTAGTTGTGGCCAAGTGGTTAAGGCGATGGACTAAAAATCCATTGGGGTTTCTTGGTACAGGTTCAAATCCTGTTGTTGTTATTATTGCACTCTTAGTGCCTGAGCATCCACAGTGTGAACTGGCGCCAGATCTAGTTTCACTCTATCTACACTTAAAACACTGCTGTGGCACTGCTATAGCTCTCTGGAGCAGACAGTGACTGGGGGGGGGTTTCCCATCCCTGTAATAGCTACATGGACAGAACAGTTCTTTCTTTTCTTTAGCACTATCTAGCCAGGGCTTAGGTCACCTTAACTCTATGGGTTGCAGGGGAGATCACACCCTGAGAGACGTCGCTCTGCCAGTTCAGTGCCCAGCATACACCAGCCCTTAGATTTCTCTTGGTATTTCAATGCAGGCACTGACCTGTGAGAGGAAAACATCAGCTCACAAACACAGAGACTGAATTCCCCACATTAATCTCGCTGCACTTTCCAGAAAGTCACCAAATTCAATTCATTCTGCTAGGACAGAGAAAAAATAAGTGACACTAAGTTTTGGCTTGGTTACATAAAATTAAGTGTTTAATTAATATAGTAAAAAATCTGTACTGATTCCTCTAACTAACACCACAGCGTAAAATAGGAAACAGAGACAAATCGCGTCAGTGCGGCTAATTTCGCAAATGATCTTCCATTATTAATTGCCACGTGCCCCCATTGGAGGTCTGGGCATCTCCAGTGTCATAGCTCTGCATTCACCTTCCCCTTAGAATGTTCTCAGACATTCGCCTTCTCTGCAGCCGTGGGGCACGGATGTCACTTGCTGGAGGATGAATCTATGAATCTATTCCCAACTTGGAAATTGTGCAGTTCAGAATGTGAATAGTGACCCCGTCTCCTTCTGCACCTGCTCTACATTGCTCCCCAGCAAGCTTCTCCCCTGCAGAGTAACCCCAGCACGGCAGTGCAGCGCCCAGGTTCAGCAAGGGGCCCCTGGCAAGGACAGTGGGTGCAGCTCACAGCCCAGTGTGCCTGACATTGAGGCAGTTTAAAAAAGCAACACTCCCCCAGAAGTCACGAGAACTGAATTCCCAACTTTAACATCATGACCCCCTGTAGAAAGCCACACGTGCCAGTTATATTTTCACAGGGAGATGCAAAAATCAAGTGACACCCATTTTTAATTTGAGTAAATAAAGTTGAGGAGATAGTTATTAACCTCACAAAAAAAAAAGCTCATTTCGCAAACAATACTCAAAATGTTACCAGTTCCTACCCTTCCTCCATAGCAGCTCTGTGCAGTGTAACTGTTCTGCAGGCAGCTTCCCATTAAATGCCGTTGTGGGATAAACCCCGGCCTGGAAATGTATGAACGACAGAATTTGAAACGCAAACCTGGCTCCCTGCACCAGGCGGGATTTGAGTGTTTTGTCCCTGTCACTTAGTGTTTGTCAATAGTACAGATGCCATGGGCAGGACTCCAGGCTCTGCTGGAGGGATCTGGCACAGGGGCTGGTGGGGGAGAAAGGATTGTCGATTCTGACCTGCCCTCTGGAGAGGAGCTAATAAGTGAAGGGGGCATTCTTTAATTCTCCCGCTCAGTGTCCCTGGCTGAATTGTACATTCCACAGGGCCAAATGAGGGGTGATGCCATTTGGTTAATGAAAACCAGGGCTCTAGGTGAGGTTTGAACTCAAACCCTCAGCATAGCTTCCTCTCAGCATCTGCCCTATAGTACTGCTGCTAACCAATTGTGCCACTGGAGCACCTGTTAATTACTATTCTCCCTAGGTTGATAAAGGCGAGGAGTCACCCCAAAACATTTTCAGTGAGGTTGAGAGCAGGTAGCGACAAGTGTTGTACTTGGTGGGGTGGATTCTTCTTAAGGCTTCCAGGCCCCATTTAACCCTTTTGTTCGTCCCTGTGTAATAACAGAGCTGACTGACACTCACTGTAGAGTCTTGCTCCAGACCAACAGATCTGAAATCACTGATCACCAGTCTAGCATTAGTCCTGCTTTGGGACGTGTCTCTCATCAACAAACTGCCCAGTCTGCGCTAGCAGAGTGAGGCTCCCTCACTAACAGCTGAAATCAGGGAGAGCTGTGCTGAAGTGCAGGGCCCCAGGGTGCCTGAACAGGGGGAACAACACCCAGAACTTTTAAAACTGGGAGAGCTCTGCCTTGCCACTTGTATGACCGTAAGGGCGAGTGAGGGGGGCGGAGGGCGGAGAGCAGTGAGCAGAAGTGGGGTCTTGGGGGAAGAGGCCGCACAGGAGCGGGCCTTTGGGGAAGGGGTGGTTGCAGGGCATGGCCTCCAGTGTAAGGGATGGAGCTACTGTTCGGGCTCTGGTGGCCCTACTTTTAGGGAGCCTGACGTCACAGAGCAGAGAGGGGCCAGCAGAGGGGTGACAGGGTGGAACGGCAAGTGGCCGGCAATGTGGCCAGACAGTGGAGGGAGAAAGGGGCTTTCCCTCCGGGAGGTAAGAGGTGAACTCTGGGTTTTCATTGACCCAGAGCAGCAGCTGTGGGTGAGGTGCAGTGAAGGGAGGGGCACATCCACAGAGCTTTTGGTGTCTGGATTTAAGAGCCAGAGGCAAAAGGCCACTGCCCAGAGGGCTGTGGGTGGGTGTTTGCTCATAGTGTTGTGTTATGAATCCTCATTGTGGTGTTTTCCCAAGTTAATACAAGGTGAGTTTCCTCCTTTTTCTTAAAGTTTCTTTTCTACACTCAGTGTGTGTGAGTGGGGAAAGTATCGCCTCTTAGAGGCACCCAGTGGCCAGGGCTAGTTTCCCCAGGTTACTGGGTGGGGGCTTAAGCAGATTGTGTGTTGTATTGTTGAAGAGGAGCCCCAAGCACCCAGACAGGGAATTGTAACTTCAACCTTCAGAGTAAGAGCCAGAGGTGCTGCCAGCTGAGCTAGCCAGGCCGCCTAAAAGTATTAACCCCTTTCACCGCAAGAGCAAACACCGGGTACTTCTGTGCTTCTCAGCAGCTGGGAAAGAGCCTCTTGGGGGAAATCCTCCCCTCCTCTTGCCCCACCCTCAATTGCTCTGTGGCTTTTAAGCCTTCCCTTGGAGCTGTCAGCACCAGCTGCCTCTGCTCCAGATGCCCAGAGGAGGAGAGGTGTGCTGGGGTCCAGCCTGGGACTCTTCCTCCCTCCTGCCTATCCATGACTATTAAACCTGGGCAAGAGGAAGAGGGTGGCAACTGGGCTGTCGACGTGCTCTCTTTCAAATAATCAATGTGACTCCTGGCCTATCCCTGCAGAAAGGTGTACCGCATCTGTGTCTGGTGCGAGCTCAGATCAGAGGAATTGGAGGCTACCTCCTGCCCTCCACTGGTTCCACTATGGAGAGACATGTCCTCTAAACCGACCTCACTACAAACCTGCACCAGGGAGTGGTCATCATAGAAGAGTTTCCTCTGACAGTTGGGAAAATGGGACCAGCGGTCCTCAGGCCGTCTGACACAATTAAAATCCACCCCCTACACCAAACACTGTGTAGTCC
>NW_022060045.1:0-20748 GCF_007399415.2 Gopherus evgoodei
GGGGTGCAAGAGTCAGGGCTGGGGGCATGTGAGGGGTGCGGTTGTCAGAGTAGGGGGGCTGGGTATGTGTGGGGGTGCCAGAGTCAGGGCTGAAGTAATGGGGAGGTAGAGTAGTGAAGGAGTCAACAGACGGCTGGGTGGTACAGGGCTCAGGGCAGGGGGCTGGGCGGGGTGTGGGGGTGCAAGGCTCAGGGCAGGAGCCTGAGAAGTGTGGGGGGGTAAAGGCTCCGGGCAGAGGGTCAATGACTTCCTCCCCCAGAACTCTCATCCCCTCCCTCGTCCCGACTACCTCCTCCTAGGACCCCACTCCCTATCTAAGCCTCCCTGCCCCATGTCCCCTGACTGCCCCCATAGGGCCTTACCCCCTACCTGTCACCTGACTGCCCCAACCCTTATCCACACCCCTGCACGCAGACAGAACCTTCCAGACTCCCATGACTATCTAACCGCTCCCTGCCCCCTGACAGGACCCCCAGAACTCTGGACCCATACACCCCCCACACTCTCTGCCTGCCACAACCACTCTCCACACCCCTACCTCCTGACAGCCCCCCTCAGAACTTCTGACTCATCCAACCCCCCCAGCTCCTTGTTCCCTGACCCCCTCCAGACCACTAACTGTGCCCCCAGGACCCTCCTTACTCCCTGTTCCTTGACTGCCCTGTCTTCTATCCACCCCCCAACCCCTAACAGATCCCAGGACTCCCATGCCCCATCCACCCCCCTGCTCCCTGACTGCCCCCTCCAGAGACCCCCGCCCCAACCACCCCCCTGGGATCCCACCCCCCATCCAACTCACCCTGCTCCCTGTCCTCTGCCCCCTGCTTACTCCAACCCCCCAAACCCTGGACCCCTTACCATGAGGCTTCCCGCTCATTCAGAGCCCTGCCGCAGTGCATGCAGCCCTGCCCCTCAAAGTGCTGCGCGCAAGGTGGCAGGGCGCCAGATGAGCGGGGAGCTTTCACCCCCCGCAGAGCCAAACGCTGCCCTGCAGGAGTGCGGAGCCCTGGCCCCTAGAGCGCTGCGCACTTGGCGGCAGGGCTCCAGGGGAAGGCAGGGGAGGGGCCAGTGGGTTACCGCGCCGGCAGGATTTTTAACGGCACACTGGAGTCCCAGCAGGCCCCAGCGTGCCATTAAAAATTGGTTCACGTGCCATATGTTGCCGACCCCTGCTCCAGCCCAACCTTCTGCTGATGCACCTCAACGCACGCCTATGAAGGGTTTGAAGCTTTCATTGCTTAAGTTCCAGGACACTGAGAGATTTCAGCTCCCCTTTGTCCAGAGGAAACCTTCACCCCACAAACAACCAGGTTCTTGTCCATGGGATCACTGTAGGGGGCTGGGTCCCTGTTTGTCTATTCTCGCTATCTAGGACAAGCCAGGGCGCCTCTACAGAAATCCATGGCACACCGACATCTTGAATACTGCGTGCAGATGTGGTCACCCCACCTGATAAAAGATATATTGTAATTGGAAAAGATTCAGAAAAGGGCAACAAAAATGATTGGGAGTATGAAGCAGCTTTCATATGAAGAGTGATTAATAAGACTGAGACTTTTCAGCTTGGAAAAGAGATGATATACGTCTATAAAACAATGATTGGGTTGGAGAGAGTAAATAAGGAAGTGTTATTTACTCCTCTAGACACAAGAACTAGGGGTCACCAAATGAAATGAAGAGGCAGCAGGTTTAAACCAAACAAAAGGAAATATTTCTTCACATAACACACAGTCAACCTGTGGAACCCTGGGGCACCTAGGATCGGCCACTGTAAGAAGACAGGCTACCAGGCTACATGGACCTTTGATTACCCAGTGTGACCATTCTTATGTTGTGTACTTATGAACTGGGGTGTATGAGCACCGAGGGCCCTCTGTGGAGCTCCCCTTCTATGGTCTCATGTTTCATTGATTCCAGCCTTTTTTTCTATTCATCATCATTGTAAACAAGCTGCCCTCACCTCCTGTCCCCTCCAAGGGCCAGTGTCCCCTGTCTTGTGTAAATCACTGACCTCTTGCAGCACTGACTGCTCCTCCATGTCCTTGTCCCTCCCTCTGTGCTGATGGGACCCTTCTCTCCAGTCCTTCCTCATCAAGCAGCTCAGTGGATGGGAATCTTAGAGTCACCATGGTGCTTTAGGGGCAGAAACCCCCACAGAGCTTCCATGCAATTGGCACTTTGACCTCACTGCTCAGGACTGAAACTTGTGAAGGGAGACTGGCTGGGCCACATGCCAGCTGGCCATGAGCAAAGCAGCAGGGGTGAAAGACAAATGTGGGGAGTGAACCCAGGGCCTTATACATGCAAAGCAGGCACTGTACCACTGAGCCACATCCCCAAACAGACCTTCTTTGCTGACTGTTACACTCAGAGCTGCCTCTTTCCAACTCATCCAGTGGCTCATACGCTTCATGGGAAACCCTTTCCCCCCAGTCATGCTCTCATGCAGGTTGCTGGTTCTTAGGGGTCACTTTGCAGCAGGGCCAGATTTGATGTGTGGGGCAGAGAGTGTGTGTGCCCTGGACTCAAGGTTATCTCAAAAAAAAAAGAAGGCAAGAGGAAAAACTGCTGGCTGGCAGCTAAATATGCAGGACAATGGATTGGGATTCTTCTACGCTCAGATTTGTTATGGAGCGGGTGGTCTCCCAAATGATGGTCTGTTCCTTCCCTCAAAATGCTGGCTAAGCTTCTCTGTTTGAATTTAAAGCTCCATGAAAGGGGAAAAAATAACGAGGAAGAAATCATAAAAGCTATAGATGTATTTGAGAAAGGACTTGGAGCAATAAGAGACCAGTACTGTTTCCGGCTGGTTTTGAATCAGGGACCTTTTGCATGTAAAGCAAATGTGATAACCACTACACTACAGAAACCAGCTACTGTGAAACCTGGAGCCCTTTTCTAAGGCTTTCTCAGTAGCTGCTACACCAGCTGATTTCCCTTTGACGAACAGGGAAACAAAGGCCATCAAGAACGTATGTTTTTTGGATGAGCCAAGAAAAGGGAGTACCATTGTGCCCCTCAGGTAGGCCCTGTTCATTTCCACGTCAGAAAGCAAAACTCTTCTGCAAGCATATCCAAAAAATATTGTTTCACTTCACTTCACTTCAGAAGTACAGTTGTGTGGCAATTAAATGATGACTCTAAAGTTTCATAAAAGCAAAGACGCTAAACACAATAGTGTGGGAAATATGGATGTATCTCAGTAAATGGCTTGGAATGAAGAAAGACAAAAATTGATCGGTCGAGAGAAGAGGTCCTGTTTCCTACTGGTTTGGAGCTTCTCTCACAACTACTGGAATAGAAAAGCTAAGCAAGTAGGGTTCTATTGTTCCAAAGGAGATTGAAGTGAGGCCATTTTCTCCCGATAGAATTAAATGGTAATATCAGGAGTGGGATTTGAAACCATGTCTCTATGCAGAGACCAGAGCACCCAAGAGATAGGAAAAAAGAGTCTTAAAACTAGCACTTTAGACCAATCCACCAGCCTAATGCTACAAAGAACATGACTTATCAACCCTAGTTTTCATTAATATTTGATGAACTCTTTAGGAAGGTCGAGATGGCACATCTCTTTCAACTCCTAGAGACCTTCCACAGCACAGCTGATTTTTAGACACACTCACCCGGACCTAAAGATACATGTTTCCTGGAGCTCCATGAGTTCTGCGGTGTTGGAATCTCCCTGTTCGCGTTTTAAGTGAACAAAAGATGGGTGCTAGCATTCCGAGACAGTAATGATGAACCTCAAAATCCTGCCCTGTGGGCCAGACAGTTAAGCAATCAGCACCCACAACCTCTGCTATGATAGCATCCTGTCTGGGAACAACTCACTTACCAACAGCTGGGGTGTGAAATCCTCATTTCTTTGTTGTTCTGTCACTGTAGTCCCCACTTTCCTATTGCTTGTCTGTATAATCTCTGTTTGGTTCTGTGATTGTTTCTATCTGCTGTATAATTAATTTGTTGGGTGTAAACCAATTAAGGTGGTGGGGTATAATTGGTTAGATAATCATGTTACAGTATGTTAGGATTGGTTAGTTACATTTCAGTAAAATGATTGGCTAAGGTATAGCTAAGCAGAACTCCAGTTATACTGTATAGATTGCAGTCAATCAGAAAGTAAAGGGGGGAATGGGAATGGGGGTAGGGGAACTGGAATTATGTTTTGCTAAGAGGGGAATAGGAGCAAGGACACAGACAAGCCTCTGTGATGTCAGAGCTGGGAAGGGGGATCCTGAGGAAGGAAACTGGAATCATTGCTTGCTGGAAGCTTACCCCAATAAACATTGAATTATTTGCACCTTTGAACTTTGGGTATTGCTGCTCTCTGGTTATGCAAGAAGGACCAGGGAATGGGAGGGTGATGGAATAAACCCTCTAACTAGTACGTTTTTCAGGGTGTAAAAAACCCCAGAGCCAGTATAATTAAGCTGACCTAAGCCATGGTTAGATAGTGCTAAATGAAAGGAAAGATTGTTCTGTCAATGTAGCTATTACAGGGATGGAAAACCCCTCCCCTTACTGTAGCAACTGTCTACTCCACAGTGCTACAGCAGAATTTTAAGTGAAGACAGCCTCAGAGTGAGACCAGATCTGGCTCCATGGATGCTCAGGCACTAAGACAACAGCAATGACAATACACTAATGCTTCCGTAGTTGGCAGGGTTTGAACCTGTGTGGGGAAACCCCAATGGATTTCTAGTCCACTGCCTTAACCACTCAGCCACAACTACTTGAGGGACAGCTGTTTCCCTACACAATGTTTCTGTTCTCACAGAATTGTCACTTCAAATTGCTCAGACCAGCTCCCCCAGCACACTCACTGCTGTGCATTAGTGTAAGTCTGCCCATGGCTGAACAGCAACAGTTCCTGCCCATTTCCCTTCCAGCTGGAGCATGATTAGAGTGTGTTTGTGGCTAACGACATTGCTATAGATTGTTGTTCATTCCTCACACTGACAATTCAGACAGTCCCTTTCCTATTCGAATCTCTACCATATCATTCCAATAGCCGGGGGCAGGATTTCTCTGGGTCACTGAAATGTTTCAGGGGATTGGTGTGTGAGCTCAGCCTTGCATCCCATCCCTGATGTTTCATGGACTGACTACAGCAGCAGAAAGAAAGAGCAGAGCCAATATCTCCCTGACAGGGATGCAGGTGGCCACGTCCCCTCTGTCTGACCATTGCCATTGCAGGAGAGAAGGGTTCACTGGAATCGAGTGCCCTGGCTCAGACCAGAGACACAGGGAGGTTTTGCTGTTCACGGATCTGTGCAAAGGATATTGTGTCTCTATGAAATTGAGCAGGGAAATGAAACGTCCACATGGTGGCCCAGTGCCTTAAGGAATGTGGGTGATGGACTCTGGCTGAGAAATGATTTAACAGGAATTTGTATCAATGTATTGCCCTGATTAAAAGCTATGGCTGTAAGGCAGCCACTGTTGTTAGTACTGAACCTTCATGGAGACACCTGAGTGCAGTGGTGAGCTGGAGCCGGTTCCCACAAGCTCCCAAAAACCAGTTGCTAAAATTAGACCTCCATGGAGAACCGGTTGTTAAAGGGCCAGGAGGTGGACAAAGAACTCCAGTCCGTGGGCCGGATCATCCTGTTGCTCCCAGGATTCCCAGCTGGGGAGGCTGAGGCTTCTCGGGCCCTTCCCTGGCTTCCCCCCAGCTGCAGCATGGCCAGCTGCCGGCACCAGCTGGGCAGTTCAGCTGAGCTTGAGAGTCGTCCTGCTGCCGCTTTTTGAGACACCCGGCAAGGTGTGGTGGGGGTCCTCCTGCATGCTCCACGGCTGGTCAGAGGGAAGGGGAGGGGGCAAGTGGGGCAATTGGCCCAGGCCCTGCAGGGGCCCCTGGCCCCACGCGGATGTCTCTCCCAGGCCCTCCCCTGCTTCCCCCATCCCGAAGAGCTGCAGCATGGCCAGCAGCTGGGCAGCTCAGCTGAGCTCTGAGCTGCCTGCAAGGTAAGGGGGCTGCAAGCTCTGGGGCTGTGTGGGGGGGTGAGCAAGTGGGGCAATTTGCCCTGGGCTCCTTGCCCCACGAGGATGTCTCCCCCCAGGCCCCCCACCCCTCCACAGAGCTGCAGCATGGCCAGCAGTTGGGCAGCTCAGCTGAGCTCCTGAGTTGTCCTGCTGCTTTGAGCTGCCGGCAAGGTAAGGGGGCAGGGGGGCTGCAAGATCTAGGGTTGCCGGGGGGCAAGTGAGGCAATTTGCCCCAGGCCCTGCAGGGGCTCCCAGCCCCATGGGTATATCTCCCCTCCCCCAGCCCCTCCTCCACTCCCCCCCCTTAAATCAGAACTTTTTATAGGGAACCAGTTGTTAAGATTTGGCAGCTAATCACTGCCCGAGTGGGTGTCAAGTCCATTGCCTTAACCAGGGGTAGTCGATTATTTTATCAAGATGCAAATTTCTTGGTCAAGGTCTAGTCAATGTCTAGATGCCAGAGAAAATAATACACTGATGATAATAAGAAGAATATAGAAAGATTTTGCAGTCACTATGGACATAACTATGATGATTGTTTTGTGTTTCACTCTTTATATTTGACACTACCACCGCCTTTCCCTTTAGTCTTGTAGTTTACCAAGGGTAAAACTAAACATCTCTTCAGATCCAAGGGAGTGTTTGTGTTCAGTCCTGTTAGCTACACAGGGGTTTGATGTAGCTGCTTTCAATCCTCCAGCTCTGCCAGGATAAGTAACGTTTCAGGGTGTCACTGAACTGAAGCAGAAAGGTCATTTTTTGACAGATGACGCCTCCTCTTAAAGGTGTTTGTCTGGCTGGCAGCCCTGGTTCCCAGGTCTCTCCTGAGGGAAGAAAGTTTCTGTGCAAAATACTGAAACTTTTAACAGAGAGGAGGGAAAGGCGATGGCCACATGATGGGGCCAGTGTGTATGACAACATGGTTCTTTTATGTGGGATGACTCTGAACATTGACTGATCTCCACTCCCTTGGATTTGAAGAGATGTTTAGTTGTGCACTTAGGAACCTATAAGTCTGAAGCAATTTTATGGATGGTGCCACTACGGTGGAAGGGTTTTTTAATGTTGTAGAAATTGTTAAAAACACTTAGCTTAAACTGGAACTGCCTGTTATTAAAGGCTGGTTTCCCCACATCAGTTCCATAAGCTCTGCTAGAAACACCCTGGGTTCTCTCCTGCCTCGGTGGGAACTAGAGGGAATCATCCCCTGCTGCTCTTGTCTCTAGGCTGATTTTTCTGGGGAGGGGATGTGGAATTGATTTGTTTGCTGTTGAGAAGGGAGCCGGGCCAGTTCTCAGGGAACCAGAACTCCCAGCATCTTCCCAGCCCAACCCAGGCTGCTGCCCTGTCCAAGCCTGTTCCCCTGAGACCCCTGCATGTTTGACTCTAAAGCAGGCTGGGAGCAGCAGCTGAGGCAGAGGACAGCCTGGACCGGGCAGATTGAAGGAGTCTAAACAAGCAAAAACGTAAAATGGCAGTGAGGTATTACCTTGGACTTGACGGCATTTCTCCATTGGTCTGTCTGCTTTGGGGTAGGGACAATAACACATCCTGCTGCATTCGTTATTTCAAGAGGCAATTCAGGATTTTCATTCTCACACACAGTGCACAAAGCAGGACTCAACTTTTGGCATAAACCAAACAAGCTGCTCACAGATACTGGCAGCCACAAGGAGCAGTTGAGTGAGAGCTCAGACCTGCCCCTGTCCCAGAGGGAGAGTGTCATCTGTGTGGGGACTGGGCCACTGACCTACCTGCTCCTAATTCCCAAACTTTCAGTAACTCTATTACCAGTGCCTGTGAGTGTTATTTAAACCATAAGAAAAACCACACTGGGCTAGACCAAAGGCCCATCTAGCTCTGAATCCTGTCTTCTGACACTAGCCAAAAACAAATGCCCTAACAACCAGTCAACAAGGCACCACTGGGAGTTGAACCCAGGATCTTCTGTTTATAAAACAGATGTTTGAGCCAGCTAAGCCATGGTGCCTGTGTATAGCTAAAGCCCACTGTCTGCCCACACCTGACTCCCTGCCATCATCACCGGGGCCTGACAAGCTTTGTTTGTGTTTGGATTCTGTAAAGCAGAGGAGCAGGTGACGTTGTCCTTACAAGTTGTGTGTGAGTGAATCTTTGGCCAGGTCTGCACTACAAAGTTGTTTCAGCAGAATTATATTGCTCAAGTGTGTAAAAAACACAAGGCTACCTTGGTCAGCAGCTTGTGGCAGGTGTACACACTGCAATGCCACGTCTGGCAACAAAACTGCCCTGTTTTGCTGACAGAATAAAACAACTTTGATGGGAGGTCTAGAGCTTTTGCAGCAAACTTAAAGTGACAGAGTAGACGCTGCCGTTCATTATATCACCATAACTGGCCTCCTCCAGTATCCCACAATGCCTGCTGTGAACTCGCCTGCCCTGCATTCCTGCTACAGAGCCATGGGCCCTCCCCTTTCATTGCTCTGGGAAGTTCTGACAGCTGAGCCTGCTGCTCTGCTCTGGCAGCCAGGAGCAAATCACTGCCGTGGATGCTGCTCTCTCCTGCACTGCGAACACAGAGCAGACGGCAGGAGCTTCCTCACAGTGTGAGGAGGCCACTGGCATCCGAACTGTGACACGCCCAGGACACCCCTTTTCTCGAGGAGGCTCTTACCTTCTAAACAGGGACGGCTGTTTTCTAGTAAAATCAGGAAAAGGGAAGGAGAAAACTCGAAAGAAGTTCCTCCTGGCGCTCACGTACGTGAACCCGAATACTCTCTCAGTCCTCAAAGAGAGACCTGGAGAAGGAGACTTGCTGAAGCAAAGCCACAGGGGTCTCTGAGGTTTCCCTGCCCCTCGCTCCTGTCCTGCCTGGCTGATGTCAGCATCTCTCTGTGAGGTCACCACCTCCCCACCACCTTGGACCAATAGTCTGAGGTCCTGCAAAAGGCCTTTGTGATGTCACTGCCACACCCCTCCCTTGCTGTGCCAATGTCCTGCCCCTGGCCAGGCACTTTGGAGGTTTGAGCTACTCCCTGTGGATCACCCCACTCAAGGAGCGTTCGTTCTATGCAGCAAGCTGGCTAGACAGTAAAACATCAGACGCTGCTCCCAATGCTACACTCTGTTTTTCAGAAATTAGTCGACTTAATGGCCAGAAGAGACCGTTGGAGCATCTAATCTGACCCCCTGCATATCACAGGCCTCCTGTATGACACAATAGCTACTTTTGGGGCAAACACATTCCACAAAGCCATCTAGTCTTCACTGAATGACATCAGGAGATGACAAATCCACCACTTTCCTTGGTAGCTTGTTTCTATGATGAATCAGCCTCGCTGTTGATTATTTGTCCCTTAAGTGTAAAATGAATTTGTCTCTTTTCACCTTCCAACCATTGGGTCTTGTTATGCTTTTCTCTGCTAGATTAAAGAGAGCCAATATTTTCTCTCCATTAAGGAACTTCAATGAAGTCACCTTTCAATCTTCTTTTGATAAGCTAAACAGGTCGAGCTCTTTCAATAGCTCACTAGAAGGCATATTTCTCCAGCCCTTAGAACCTCTGGAGGGACTTTGCTACAAACTGATGCTCTCTACAAAGGACTGAATGACTCATCCTAGCTGTGGATGGACTTCAGAGACTTGATTTGAACCTGTAGAGTTTACAGAGGAAGCTGTGTGGCTCTGTCCACGATGGCTGAGGAACGTCAGGTAATTGTTGCCTTTTGTAACTTCCACAGGAGCCCAGCACAGACAATCTGGAGAAAGTGATGGAAGCTATGCAGCTCTGTTTGCCCCAGAGCCCCACGGGGAAAATCTAGAGAAAGGGGAGTCATTCTTCACCTGCGCTCCCAGAAGAGCTGCTAGGACTCCTTCCTATTCTACCCTCTCCCTCCCAGCAAGAAATGTTATCAAGGACCAGCTTTAGGGGAGCTGGTGCCCTGGGCAAAACGTGTACTTAGGCACTTTCCCATCACCCCTGGACGATCCTCCTCCCCCTTTACCGCTAGCTCTGCACTCCCAACCCTTGTGCCTCCTTCACCCCAACTCCTGCCCCCTCCTGTGCCCTAAACCCTACACTGTGTCCTCTTTGCCCTTAACTCCCACACTCCCCTCCTGTGCCACCAGCCATTGCCCCTCTCCTGCACCCCCTTCACCCCTAACCCCTGCACCCCCTCCTGCACCCACGGGGGACACTGACCTGTGTGCATGGAGCAGCTGGCATTGCTGCCCACACCTCCATGGAACGCTGCTCCTCCGGGCACCCCTAGGGGTTGTGGGGGCGAGAAGCGACATCATCCGAGCTCCCTGCATCCAGGTCACTTTCCTCAGCCAGGCTGCATAGCGGGAGGGCAGAGAGCAGCAGCTTCTGATGCTCCCCTCGCAGCACAGCCCAGGTGGGGAAAGTGACCAGGACGCATGGAGCACATAGTGTTACTCCTCACTCCCCCCAACCCTCTATGGCCCCATGGAGGAGCATTGGGGCAGGGGAGAGCAGTGAGCACCTTTGCACTGGCACACAGTGCCCTTTGACCCCCTGGAGCCCTGGGCGGCTGCCGGGGGGCCCCATCCCTAAGGCCAGCCAGGCTCCCCAGCTCGAACAGCAGAGAACACAGGGAGACTGGCCACACGCTGAGCAACGGTAGCCTGGGCGGCTCATAATGGAGGCTCGGGGCTGGGGCTCAGCCTCCCCAAACCTTGCGTCACCAAGGGGGCAGTGTGGCCCATGACTAGTGGCCCTGGCCAAATTGGGCCCCCCTGGAAAAGTCTGCCCCATGTCAGCCCCAGGGCTGGGGGAGCTCCCACTCCCTGCTATGGCCCGGGGGCTGCAGCAAGGGCACAGAGCTTCTCTGGTCTCAGGGCCACAGTGGTGCAGGGGTAAAGGAGTGACAGGGTGGGGCCAATGGGGAAGGGGTGGAACAGAGGTGACATAGTGGATGGGGCCATGAGTGGAAGGTGTAGAACAGGGGCAGATCCACAGACAGAAGTGTGGGGGGCATGGTTCTGGTGCTGGGGTCCCTGCACTTGTTGTCCCTTTCCCTGGGCTTTGGCATCACTAACCCCTGATTAGCGAGTAGACTTCAGTGCTCCCCAAAATGTGGGGTGTGACTCCTAGGGGGACACAGAGGAACATTCATGGGGGCACCTCAGGGCCCGAGCCAGCCCCGTGGAGGGAGCAGCACTGAGCCCCACTCTGTCCCAGCTTTTCCTCAAGCCCACCTTCAGCCTGGGCCTCTGGCTTGCAGCTCAGCCTTGACCCCCTTTACCCTTGTCTGCACCCCTCTCCTCAGCAAGCAACAGCCCCACTCCCAGCCCTGGTTTTCGACTGTGGCTTCTGAGGGGCCACAGACATGGTTAAGAGGGCACAGTGTGTAATGTTTGGGGACCACTGGTTTAGGATGATGTCCTCAATCATTTCTATACAGTCCACTAAAAGCTATTCCTCACCCACCTACCCCTCCATCAGGACCGACTAGGTATGTTCTGCTGCCCTTCACTCATACAGGAAGGAAAATAACATTTCATATCACTCAGTGCTAAAGTGATTTGTAACCTGCCACAACTGGTCATTTTGGGGAAACGGCCCCATCATGCTGCATACCTAGGCAGAGTAGGTGTGTCTATGCAAACACAGTCTGTTCCTGAAGTCTCTCCCACTAGATGTGAGGGGGGAGCTCATTCAGCCCCTGCTTCTGCTTAGTATTTAAAAACTCCTTCGTGTCCCTATCAGTGCTGGCCTTAGATTTCTCCTACTGTCCCTTTTTTAGCAGGTTAGATGAGGTGGCTGAGTGGTTAAGGTGATGGGATGCTTATCCATTGTGTTCTGCATGCATGGGTTCAAATCCCATCCTCATGGGATGCTTTTTGTCTTCACCCCTCCTTTATAGACAAACATCTCCCCTTTGGTACAATGACAGATCAAACAATAATGCTCCTTGCAAACAAAAACCTTCTCAGAAACTCAGACAACCCTCTCTGCTCCCCCTCCCCAGCTTTAAATAAAATGTCTAAATCTCAGATTTCTGAAAAAAGAAATTCTCTAGTTCTGTATTTCTTAGTTTTTATCTCAAAAGGTAGCATCCTCATAATCTCCCCCAAACACACCCCTGGGACCTCCTCAAATTATAAAAATACCCCATTTCTCATCAAGGCCATGACAGTGACCCACAACTAGAATGTCTAGGGCAAGCTGTCCTGAAGAAGGCAACTGAAACATTTTCTCCATGCTTCCCTGGGCAAGATCTGACTCGGAAAAGAAAATTCCCCAAACTGAAAATTTTCTGCTGAAAAACCAATACCAGTCTGTTTGAGGACTTTGATTTGAATGTATTATTGTTATTCTCTTCTGATTTATCTCATTTCAGTCTTTGTCCTCCAGATGTGTTTCCAGCTGTTGAGTTGTGGGAGAGAGAGGCCAATTCATAATGTCTCTACTTCCCTTTCATAGTTTCTTCCAACTTGCTAGAAAGTACCTTTGCTACGACATGAGTCAAGCACTGTCCATTGTCTCTGTGCTATCTCGGAGAAGTCTGCATTTTACACGGTTCCTGGAATAGTCCTTGGGCGTGTGGATACCTTTAATGGGCCAGCAGTGAGTCTGGCTCCTCCATTTTTTCCCTGAAAGGCTGGTGGTGGGCATTTCCCAACCTCATAACATATTTCTGTAATGCACACAGAGCAAACTTCATAACTTCCCAAACCAATGTGAGCCCATAGAATGCAAGAAGACATTAATGTTCAACAGATGAATACTTCAAGATTTTTAAAATGATCCCTCACCAGGCAGACTTTGTTCAAAACCTATCATCACTATATGAGAGTGGTGAATATGGGGCTTGCAGGGTGCTGCTTTGAGCACAGCTTGCCACCCCTGGGCTTACATTGCAATGGGAACGTACCCTTAGGGTCCACCCCTCCTGGGATAAAGATGGCAGCAGGGCTGGCCTGGGTCATCTGACTTGGGCTCATGGAGCTAGAGCTGAGAGGCTAAAAACTGTGGTGCAGATATTTGTGTTCACACTGAAGCCTGGGTTCAGAAACCCTCACCCCTCGTGGGGTCTCAGAGGTTGGGCTCAAGTCCATATGTCTGCACTGTCATATTATAGTCCTGCAGTCCCAGCCCCATAAGCCTGAGTCAGCTGACCTGGGCTTTGAGAGAACTGCCCTGGGTGTGTTAATCACAGTGTAGACATAACGTTAGGGTACGTCTCCAGTGCAATGAAACACCCAGGGCAGGCCTGTGTGGGAGTAATCAGGGTAATGTGGCTTGGGCTGTAAAGTTGCAGTGTCCGTGTCTCGGCTCAGGCTCAGTACCCTGCTCTAGGAGCCCAGAAGCTTGGGAGGGAGTTTAGCAAGTGGAAATGGTAAAACCACAGGGAAGTATTACCCTGGAGTCATGGCAGTTCTCCATTGGTCTGTCTGCTTTTGGGGCAGGGACAATAACTCTCAGTGGTGCCTTGTTGAGTGGCTTTTGGGGCACCTGCTCTTGGCTGCTGTCAGAAGACAAGATTCAGAGCTAGATGATCCTTTGGTCTAGCCCAGTGTAGTTTTTCTTATGGTTTAAATTACACTCCAGGCACTGAAAATAGAGTTACTGAAAGTTTAGGAGTTAGCAGCTGGTAGGTCATGGATGACTCTCTGCCCCTGAGGCTGGGGCTGGGGATGGGGCTGGGGCAGGGGCAGGTCTGGGCTTTCACACCAAATGCTCTTTGTTGCTGCCACAATCTGTGGGCTGCTCATTTAGGTTACACTGAGTGTTAAGTCCTGCTTTGTGCACCGTGTATGAGAATGAAAATCCTAAACCACCCTTTGAAATAACGAATGCAGCAGGACGTGTTATTGTCCCTGCCCCAAAGCAGACAGACCAATGGAGAAATGCCATTGAGTCCAGGGTAATACTCCACTGCCATTTTACCTTTTTTGCTTGCTAAACTCCCTTGCAACTTTGAGGGGGCCCAGAGCCCGGTATTGGAAGAACCTGACCTTTCTTTCTTCTCTTGCTCTTTGTCAGCAAGGGGAAGAAAAAGAAGCTCTCCTTCAAGCTGGAGTCAGAAGGGCGACGTCAGGATGACTTCCTGAGTGCCGGCTCCAGTCCTTTGCTCTACCAGCTGACCTGTCGAAGGGCTGCTACCTCTCTCTCCAGGTTCGCCCATCGGTGTGTTCAGAATGGAGAGGGGTAACTAGTGGTGTTCCCCAGTGGTCAGTCCGAGGACCAATCCTATTCAATTTATTCATAAATGATCTGGAGAAAGGGGTAAACAGTGAGGTGGCAAAATTTGCAGATGATACTAAGCTGCTCAAGATAGTCAAGACCAAAGCAGACAGTGAAGAACTTCAGAGAGGTCTCACAAAACTGTGATTGGTCAACAAAATGGTAAATGAAATTTACTGTGGATAAATGTAAAGTAATGCACATTGGGAAAAATATCCCCAACTATACATACATTATGATGGGGGCTAATTTAGCTACAACTAATCAGGATAGAGATCTTGGAGTCATCATGTATAGTTCTCTGAAGACGACCATGCAGTGTGCAGCAGCAGTCAAAAAAGCAAACAGGATGTTAGGAATCATTAAAAAAAGGAGAATAAGATAGAGAATATCTTACTGCCTTTATATAAATCCATGGTACACCTACATCTTGAACACTGCATACAGATGTGGTCTCCTCATTTCAAAAATGATATACTGGCATTAGAAAAGGTTCAGAGAAGGGCAACTAAAGTGATTAGTGGTTTGGAATGGGTCCCATATGAGGAGAGATTAAAGAGACTAAAACTTTTCAGCTTGGAAAAGAGAAGACTAAGAGGGGATATGATAAAGGTATATAAAATCATGAGTGGTGTGGAGAAAGTGAATAGGGAAAAGTTATTTACTTGATCCCATAATATAAGACCTAGGGGCCACCAAATGAAATTAACAGGCAGCAGGTTTAAAACAAATACAAGGAAATTCTTCACACAGACACAGTTAACACGTGGAACTCCTTGCTTGAGGAGGTTGTGAAGGCTAGGAATATAACAGGGTTTAAAAGAGAACTAGATAAATTAATAGGTTTCAGAAAGGAAGCCATGTTAGTCTATATTAGCAAAAAGACCGAGGAGTACTTGTGGCACCTTAGAGACTAACAAATTTATTTGAGCAACAACTCTGACATCATAATAAAAGAGGCTGACAAAGGAGGTGCTGTCATCATCATGACTAGATCGGAATATGAACGAGAGGCTGCTAGGCGGCTCTCTAACACCACATTCTACAAGCCATTGCCCTCTGATCCCACTGACAGTTACCAAAAGGAAATGACACCATCTGCTCAAGAAACTCCCTGAAAAAGCACAAGAACAAATCTGCACAGACACACCCCTACAACTCCAAACAGGGATATTCTATCATCTACACAAGATCCATAAACCTGGAAATCCTGGATGCTCCATCATCTCAGGCATTGGCACCCTGACAGCAGGATTGTTTGGCTATGTAGACTCCCTCCTCAGGCCCTATGCTACCAGCACTCCTAGCTATCTTTGAGACACCACTGACTTCCTGAGGAAACTACAGTCCATTGGTGATCTTCCAGAAAACACCATCTTGGCCACTATGGAGATAGAAGCCCTCTACACCAACATTTCACACAAAGATGGATTACAAGCCGTCTGGAACAGTATCCCCAATAATGTCACGGCAAACTTGGTAGCTGAACTTTATGACTTTGTCCTCACCCACAACTATTTCACATTTGGGGACAATATATGCCTTCAAGTCAGAGGCACTGCAATGGGAATTCACATGGCCCCACAGTATGCCAACATTTTTATGGCTGACTTAGAACAACGCTTCCTCAGCTCTCGTCCCCTAATACATCTACTCTTCTTGTACTACACTGATGCCATCTTCATCATCTGGACCCATGGAAAAGAAGCCCTTGAGGAATTCCACTAGGATTTCAACAATTTCCATCCCACCATCAACCGCACCCTGGACCAGTCCACACAAGAGATCCACTTCCTGGACACTACAGTGCTAATAAGCAATGATCACATAAACACTACCCTGTACTGGAAACCTACTGACTGCTATACTTACCTACATGCCTCCAGCTTCCATCCAGACCACGCCACACGATCCATTGTCTACAGCCAAGCTCTAAGATACAACCGCATTTGCTCCAACCCCTCAGACAGAGACAAACACCTACAAGATCTCTATCAAGTGTTCTTACAACTACAATACCCACCTGCTGAAGTGAAGAAACAGATTGACAGAGCCAGAAGAGTACCCAGAAGTCACCTACTACAGGACAGGCCCAACAAAGAAAGTAACAGAACGCCACTAGCCGTCACCTTCAGCCCCCAACTAAAACCTCTCCAGCGCATCATCAAGGATCTACAACCTATCCTGAAGGATGATCCCTCACTGTCACAGATCTTGGGAGACAGGCCAGTCCTTGCTTACAGACAGCCCCCCAACCTGAAGCAAATACTTACCAGCAACCCAACAACATAAACACTAACCCAGGAACCTATCCTTGCAACAAAGCCCGTTGCCAACTCTGTCCACATATCTATTCAGGGGACACCATCATAGGACCTAATCACATCAGCCACACTATCAGAGGCTCATTCACCTGCACATCTACCAATGTGATATATGCCATCATGTGCCAGCAATGCCCCTCTGCCATGTACATTGGCCAAACCAGACAGTATCTATGTAAAATAATAAATGGACATAAATCATATGTCAAGAATTATAACATTCAAAAACCAGTCGGAAAACACTTCAGTCTCCCTGGTCACTCGATGATAGACCTAAAAGTCGCAATATTACAAGTAATAACCTTCAAAAACAGACTCCAACGAGAGACTACTGAATTGGAATTAATTTGCAAAGTGGACACCATTAAATTAGGCTTGAATAAAGCCTGGGAGTGGATGGGTCATTACACAAAGTCAAACTATTTCCCCATGTTTATTTGTTCCCCTACTGTTACTCACACCTTCTTGTCAACTGTTGGAAACGGGCCATCCTGATTATCACTACAAAAGGTTTTTTTTCTTGCCGGTAATAGCTCACCTTAACTGCTCACTCTCATTATAGTGGTTATGGCAACACCCATTTTTTCATGTTCTCTGTGTATATATATCTATCTTCCTGCTGTATTTTCCACTGCATGTGTCCAATGAAGTGGGTTTTAGCCCACGAAAGCTGATGCTCAAATAAATTTGTTAGTCTATAAGGTACCACAAGTACTCCTCGTTCTTTTTACAGATAAATTAATGGAGGTTAAGTCCATGAATGGCTATTAGCCAGGATGGGTAAGGAATGGTGTCCCTAGCCTCTGTTTGTCAGAGGGTGGAGATGGATGGCAGGAGAGAGATCACTTGATCATTACCTGTTAGGTTCAGTCCCTCTGGGGCACCTGGCATTGGCCACTGTTGGCAGATAGGATGCGGGGTTGGCTGGACCTTTGGTCTGACCCAGTATGGCCATTCTTATGTTCTTATGAAGGGAGGGGCAGAACACTGCAACAGAGTTTCTGTAGTGTAGTGGTTATAACGTTTGTCTAACATGAAGAGGTCCCTGGCCTGAAACCAGGCAGAAACATGAGAACTTAATTTTCCCAGCTCCTACTGGCCTGTCCCTGCTGTTTTAGCAGCAGTAGTGATTTCTATGCTCAAAAGGTCTGTTATACTTCCCCCGTTCCCACTTTTGTCTCCTCTCCCTCTCTGAATATCTGTGAAGTGGCTTTTCCCCTCCTGCTCCCTCCTGGACTGCTCGTGGGATGAATGTTCTGGTTGAAGAGCAGAAGAGCTCCCAGGTAGACAAGGTGTCTGGGACTCTAATTAGGCAGCACTCACACACCCAGAGCATGGACACTGCCCAAGGTGGAGTGTGACCAACCAGATGCAGCCAAGTCACCTCTAGTCGCAGGCCATGAGGTGCAGGTCTTTAAAAGGGGAAGGGGCCATGTGCTCAGGAGTCACTCACAAGCTTGTACCTCCAGTGAATGCCCTTTGCCCGGACCCTCTGGCCAGTGGTTCTCTGCGTTGTATTTCACTGTGCCTCAGGAAGACTTACCTTCATCGCACCGTCCATAGCTGTGCTGTGGGACACTTACCTTGCAGAATCCTGACATCTCCAGTGCTGTGCCTGTCCTGGGAGTGTGAGTATGTGAGTGCGAGTGTGACCCCCTCCTCCCCCGCTTATTTTGAGCTTAGCTGCTATCAGTATAATAAATGTGCTGCTTCTGCCAGACTCTGGTGGGTCATTAGTCCTCCCTACGCTTACTAGCTGGCCCAATTTTGGTAACACCTGCGATAACCCTAACCCCTGCATGGCAGAGGATGGTGAAATGAGCTGAGGAAAAAGCCTTGGCATCAGCAGGGGAAAGCTAGATGATCTTGGAGAGTCACCTTTTGAAGCCTTGTAGCTTGGCTTCCTCTGCCCTTGGAGGTTGCCCTACGGAGGCCGGCTCTTCCTGCTGGCCTCCTTTGTATGACTTGCCAAAGGAGGAAGTGAGGCAGGAATGGGGAAAAAGAGGAAAGTCGAGCTGAGGAAGGCAGGGCAGAAGCTAAGCCCCTCAGTGCGGCTAAGTGGGGTTAGTAGAGTGCCACCATTCATTCTGCAAAGCCTGGGGAGGTGCGGTTGGCTACTGGGAGGTAGAATCCTGTGCCTGCCACTTGGCTTCCCAGGGATGGCTACTTGTATCCCAGAAGAAGAAGGATGGTTCTGGGTGAAAGGAAGGCAAGCAAAGCTATGGGAGGAAATTTGGGTGCGAGGTGCTGGCTCTGCACTGGGGGAGGGAGTTGGGGTGCAGGAGGGGTGGTGCTTACCCCGGGCAGTGCAGCTCCCAAAGTGACCAGTACACACAACGCTGTGTCAGCAGCTCCTAGGTGAGCCGTGCCAGGGGGTCTCCTTGCGCTGTTGCCTGGAGGCACCGCCCCCAGAGCTCCCATTGGCTGCAGTTCCTGGCCAATGGGAGCTGGGGAGTTGGTACTCGGGGCAGGGGTAGGGAATGGAGACAGTCTCCCCACCCCAGGGGATGCTGGGACATGCCGGCCATTTCTGGGAGTGGCACGGAGGGATGGAGGCAGTGTGGGCAGGGAGCCACCTTAGTGCTGCTGGCACATCTCTGCACACCCATTAGGGGAGGGGGGCAGAGGTCATCCATGTGCTGCCTGGAATAGGGGCAGTGCACAGAGCTGCCTCCCCTCCCGGGTCTATTACAGGAGGGGAGGGAGGTCTTTTGGCCTGTAAGGTGCAAAAGGTCGGACTAGATGATCGCATTGCTCCCTTCTGACCTTAAAGGCTCCAAGTCTAAAAGGGAGAGGGAAGTAAAGGAAGTTTTATTAAAAAAAATAAACCAAACATTGTAATACCAGGATAACTCCACCTGCTCATTGTCTAGTCCCACCCCTTTCTTCCTCCATTGTGTTTTGAACGCCCTGCAGGACATTGATTCTCTCATTCCATTGATAAACTGATACAATGTGACTGAAATTAAACTAATTCCCAGGGGAGAAAACATCACATCACTGCATTGGCTGGGAATCAAACCGAGGTCAACTGATTGGAAGGGAACTATGCACACTGCTATACTACCAATGTATCTGATGATAGTGTTGTTTATGCTTGCCCAATGAAGCTAGAGCAGCATTGAGGAGATTTTCAGCCTGTTAAAATGTACTGGATTCTCATCACTGAAAAAATACCACCTCCATCTTCACTTGGGTTTGAACCTCAGCCTTTCAATTAGCCACCAAAGTTGTTAATCACAGGGTATGTCTACACTATGGGATTATTCCGATTTTACAGAAACTAGTTTTTGGAAACAGATTGTATAAAGTCGAGTGCATGAGGATACACTAAGCACATTAATTCGATGGTGTGCGTCCATGTACCAAGGCTAGCATCGATTTCCGGAGCGTTGCACTGTGGGTAGCTATCCCATAGTTCCTGCAGTCTCCCCCACCCATTGAAATTCTGGGTTGAGATCCCAAAGCCTGATGAGGCAAAAACAGTGTCATGGGTGATTCTGGGTAAATGTAGTCACTCACTCCTCCCTCCGTGAAAGCAATGGCAGACAATCATTTCACGCCCTTTTCCCTGGATTGCCCAGGCAGACGCCATAGCATGGCAACCATGGAGCCCGTTCAGCCTTTTTTCACTGTCACCGTTTATCTACTGGATGGTGCTGACAGACACGTTTCTGCAGTGCTACACAGCAACATCCTCTTGCCTTTTGCAAGTTAGCAAAGATGGTTACCAGCTATACCGTCCCGTCTGCTGCTTTGCAAGTTGACAATGACAGTTACCAGTTATACTGAACCGTCTGCTGCTCTCGTGGGTGCTCCTGGCCGGCCTCGGTGAGGTCGGCTGGGGACGCATGGACACAAATGGGAATGACTCCCTGGGTCATTCCCTTCTTTAAGTTTTGTCTAAAGGGAGAGTCAGTCTTGTCTAGACTATCAGGCAAGTCTACTAAAGAACCAGAGAGGCCAACGGCCACTCCCAGTCAGAGCCCCAGACGTCCCACAGAAATGATGAGCTGCATGCCATTCTAGTGGGTGCCCCTGCAACAACCCCGCCTGTTGCTTCCCTCCTCCTCCAGCCGTCCTGGGCTACCGTTGCAGTGTCCCCCCATTTGTGTGATGAAGTAATAAAGAAAGCAGGAATTTGAAACACTGACTGTATCGCTTTTGGGTTTTTTTTTTCTAATTGGAGATATACCTATCTCCTAGAACTGGAAGGGACCTCAAAAGGTCATGGAGTCCAGCCCCTGC
>NW_022060046.1:0-20462 GCF_007399415.2 Gopherus evgoodei
AGGTGAAGAACCCCTCAGGAGGCAGATGTAGGGTAATCTGTCCCATCTAAGTTTTAGTCCAATCCCTGGTCATGAAAGGTTGTTTTAAACTATGAAGCACAAGGTTTAATTTCCCTGCCAAAATAGTTGTTAATGATAATAGGATATTCTGATCAGTGGTTGTGTGAAAAGTGTTTCCTTTGATTGGCTTTGAACTGCCCACCCTGCAATGTCATCGTGTCCCCATTTTGTGACCAGATGCTGTCGATCTCCCTGCCCTAAACCAGTACCTACTTTATAGACCTTTATCACGTCCCCTTTTATGGGCTTCCTCTCTGGGGCAAGAATCTGTCTTCACAGGAGAGTTTCTCCAGGCCCCTAACTGTTCCTGTGACACTTTTGGGAGCCTCTCTCGTCCTGCCAGCTCCCTGCTGACAGGGGTGGGGTGACCCCTGCTGGCACAAGATCCAAGTGAGGCTACCTTGTTCATTTGTACAATGGCACCTAATATTTCGTATGCTCTTTGCCTGCGCCTGCACACCGAGCCTAGCTGTGCACACTGATGCCTCGGTCCCCTTCCCTATAGGCCACCTTCATGGTGTTTCCCCTCGCTCGCAACACCTTGCCCCCTCTCATAGCGCCCTCCATCTCTCCTGCAGCGCTCTGCCCCAGCACCCCCACATCTCCGCTGCAGGGCTCTGCCTCAGCACCCCCAGATCTCCCCTGTAGCACCCTGCCACACCTGCCCCAGCACCCCCAGATCTCCCCTGCCCCACCTCCCCCACAATGCCCTGCCCACCTCCCCCAGCACCTCCACATCTCCCCTGCAGCCCCCTGCCCCAGTGCCCCCTGATCTCCCCTGCAACGCCGTGCCACACCTCCCCCAGCACCCCCACATCTCCCCTGCAGCACCCTGCCCCACCTCCCCCACATCTCCCCTGCAACGCCTTGCCCCAATGCCCCCAGATCTCCCCTGCAACGCCCTGCCCCACCTCCCCCAGCACTCCTACATCTCCCCTGCAGCGCCCTGCCCCACCTCCCCCACATCTCCCCTGCAATGCCCTGCCCCAACTCCCCCAGCACCTCCCACATCTCCCCTGCAGCGCCCTGCCCCACCTCCCCCACATCTCCCCTGCAATGCCCTGCCCCACCTCCCCCAGCACTCCCACATCTCCCCTGCAGCGCCCTGCCCCACCTCCCCCAGCACTCCCACATCTCCCCTGCAACGCCTTGCCCCAGTGCCCCCAGATCTCCCCTGCAACGCCCTGCCCCAGCACCCCCACATCTCCCCTGCAGCACCCTGCCCCACCTCCCCCACATCTCCCTTACAATGCCCTGCCCCACCTCCCCCAGCAACCCTACATCTCCCCTGCAGCGCCCTGCCCCAATGCCCCCACATCTCCCCTGCAACGCCTTGCCCCAGTGCCCCCAGATCTCCCCTGCAACACCCTGCCCCACCTCCCCCAGCACCCCCACATCTCCCCTGCAGCACCCTGCCCCACCTCCCCCACATCTCCCTTGCAATGCCCTGCCCCACCTCCCCCAGCAACCCTACATCTCCCCTGCAGCGCCCTGCCCCACCTCCCCCACATCTCTCCTGCAATGCCCTGCCCCACCTCCCCCAGAACCCCTACATCTCCCCTGCAGCGCCCTGCCCCACCTCCCCCACATCTCCCCTGCAATGCCCTGCCCCACCTCCCCCAGCACCTCCACATCTCCCTTGCAGCGCCCTGCCCCAGTGCCCCCAATCTCCCCTGCAACGCCCAGCCACACCTCCCCCAGCACCCCCACATCTCCCCTGCAACGCCCTGCCCCACCTCCCCATCTCCCCTGCAATGCCCTGCCCCACCTCCCCCAGCAGCTCCACATCTCCCCTGCAGCGCCCTGCCCCAGCATCCTGAGATCTCCCCTGCAACGCCTTGCCCCAGTGCCCCCAGATCTCCCCTGCAACGCCCTGCCACACCTCCCCCAGAACCCCTACATCTCCCCTGCAGCGCCCTGTCCCACCTCCCCCACATCTCCCCTGCAATGCCCTGCCCCACCTCCCCCAGCATCTCCACATCTCCCCTGCAGCACCCTGCCCCAGTGCCCCCAGATCTCCCCTGCAGCGCCCTGCCACAGCACCCTGAGATCTCCCCTGCAACACCCTGCCCCACCTCCCCCAGCCTCCCATCTCCCCTGCAGCGCCCTGCCCCACCTCCGTCACATCTCCCCTGCAATGCCCTGCCCCACCTCCCTCAGCACCTCCACATCTCCCCTGCAGTGCCCTGCCCCAGCACCCTGAGATCTCCCCTGCAACGCTTTGCCCCAGTGCCCCCAGATCTCCCCTGCAGTGCCCTGCCCCAGCACCCTGAGATCTCCCCTGCAACGCCCTGCCCCAATGCCCCCAGATCTCCCCTGCAGCGCCCTGCCCCAGCACTCTGAGATCTCCCCTACAATGCCCTGCCCCAGTGCCCCCAGATCTCCCCTGCAATGCCCTGCCCCACCTCCCCCAGCACTCCCACATCTTCCCTGCAGCACCCTGCCCCAGCACCCCCAGATCTCCTCTGCAATGCCCTGCCCCACCTCCCCACATCTCCCCTGCAGCACCCTGCCCCAGCACCCTGAGATCTCCCCTGCAGCGCCCTGCCCCAGTCCCCCAGATCTCCCCTGCAACGCCCTGTCCCACCCCCCCAGCACCCCATCTCTCCTGCAGTGCCCTGCCCCAGTGCCCCCAGATCTCCCCTGCAACGCCCTGCCCCACCTCCCCCAGCACCCCCACATCTCCCCTGCAGTGCCCTGCCCCAGCACCCCCAGATCTCCCCTGCAGGATCCTGCCCCACCTTCCCCACATCTCCCCTGCAATGTCCTGCTCCATTTCCCCCAGCACCTCCACTTCTCCCCTGCAGTGCCCTGCCCCAGCACCCTGAGATCTCCCCTGCAGCGCCCTCCCCAGTGCCCCCAGATCTCCCCTGCAATGCCCTGCCCCACCTCCCCCAGCACCCTGAGATCTCCCCTGCAGCACCCTGCCCCAGTGCCCCCAGATCTCCCCTGCAACGCCCTGCCCCACCTCCCCCAGCACCCCATCTCTCCTGCAGCGCCCTGCCCCAGTGACCCCAGATCTCCCCTGCAACGCCCTGCCCCACCTCCCCCAGCACCCTGAGATCTCCCCTGCAGCACCCTGACCCAGTGTCCCCAGATCTCCCCTGCAATGCCCTGCCCCACCTGCCCCAGTGCCCCTAGATGTCCCCTGCAACGCCCTGCCCCACCTCCCCCAGATCTCTCCTGCAGCACCGTGTCTGTGCCCCCAGATCCCCCTGCAATGCCCTGCCCCAGTCCCCCCAGATCTCTCCTGCAGCATCCTGCTCCAGCACCTCTAGAGCTCCCCTGCAACACCCTGCCCCAGCACTCCCAGATCTCCCCTGCAGCACCCTCCCCAGTGCCCCCAGATCTCCCCTGCAATGCCCTATTCCACCTGCCCCAGTGCCCCCAGACTTTCCCTGCAACGCCCTGCCCCAGCACCCCCAGATCTCTCCTGCAGTACCCTGCCCCAGCACCCCTAGAGCTCACTTGCAGCACCCTCCCCAGTGCCCCCAGTTCTCCCCTGCAGCACCCTGCCCCAGCACCCCTAGATCTCCCCTGCAGCGCCATTCCTCAGTACCCCCAGATCTCTCCTGCCGCACCATGCCTCAGTGCCCCCAGATCTCCCCTGCAGCATCCTGCCCCACCTCCCCTAGCAGCCCCAGATCTCCCCTGCAGCGCTCTGCCCCAGCACCTCCAGATCTCCCCTGCAGCACCCTGCCCCAGCAATCTCAGATCTCCCCTGCAATGCCCTGCCCCACCTCGCCCAGATCTCCCCTGCAGCACCCTGCTCCAGTGCCCCCACATCTCCCCTGCAGCGCTCTGCCCCAGCACCCCGAGATCTCCCCTGCAGCACCCTGGCCCCCAGCACTCCCACATCTCCCCAGCAGGGCCCTGCCCCAGTGCCCCCAGAACTCCCATGCAACGCCTTGCCCCAATGCCCCCAGATCTCCCCTGCAACGCCCTGCCCCACCTCCCCCAGCACCCCTACATCTCCCCTGCAGTGCCCTGCCCCAACTCCCCCACATCTCCCCTGCAATGCCCTGCCCCACCTCCCCCAGCACCTCCACATCTCCCCTGCAGTGCCCTGCCCCAGTGCCCCCAGATCTCCCCTGCAGCGCCCTGCCACAGCACCCTGAGATCTCCCCTGCAGCGCCCTCCCCAGTGCCCCCAGATCTCCCCTGCAGCGCCTGCCCCAGTGCCCCCAGATCTCCCCTGCAACGCCTGCCCCAGTGCCCCCAGATCTCCCCTGCAGCGCCTGCCCCAGTGCCCCCAGATCTCCCCTGCAGCACCCTCCCCAGTGCCCCCAGATCTCCCCTGCAATGCCCTACTCCACCTGCCCCAGTGCCCCCAGATCTCCCCTGCAGCGCCTGCCCCAGTGCCCCCAGATCTCCCCTGCAGCACCCTCCCCAGTGCCCCCAGATCTCCCCTGCAGCGCCTGCCCCAGTGCCCCCAGATCTCCCCTGCAGCACCCTGCTCCAGTGCCCCCACATCTCCCCTGCAGCGCTCTGCCCCACCTCCCCCAGAACCCCTACATCTCCCCTGCAGCGCTCTGCCTCAGCACCCCGAGATCTCTCCTGCAGCACCCTGGCCCAGCACCCCCAGATCTCCCCTGCAGCACCCTGGCCCAGCACCCCCAGATCTCCCCTGCAATGCCCTGCCCACCACCTCCAGCGCCCCGAGATCTCCCCTGCAGCACCCTGCCCCAGCACCCCCAGATCTCCCCTGCAGCGCCTGCCCCCCCCCCCCGATCCCTCGCTCTCAGCCTCAGGGGCGGCCCTAGCTCCCCAGACCCCGCCCCGCCCCGGCCCCGGTGTCTCGCGGTGTCTGCGCCGGTGTAACAGGGCAGAGAGAGGGCAGCGGCGACAGCAAAGGTTCTTCTTCGAGTGATTGCTCACATCCATTCCAGTTAGGTGTGCGCGCCGCGCGTGCACGTTCGTCGGAAACTTTTTACCCTAGCAACTCCAGTGGGCCGGCAGGTCGCCCCCTGGAGTGGCGCCGCCATGGCGCCCAATATATATCCCTGCCGGCCCGCCCGCTCCTCAGTTCCTTCTTACCGCCGTGTCGGTCGTTGGAACTGTGGAGCGCGGCATAGCTGTCCTCCACGTCCCTAGCTCTCCTAGTTTCTATCGCTTGTTTATCGCTTATCTCTAGTTCTATATAGTTGTTAAATTAGTATTGTTAAGTAGATAGTTTAGTAAATAGCTGTTAAGTAGTTCCTGGCCGGGGGGCTTAGCCCTTCCCGGCACCGGGCGTCAGGCTCATGCCTGTTTCGCCAGGCTTCAAGCAGTGTGCGGCCTGCAAGAAGCCCATGCCTACCAGCGATCCCCACGAAGCGTGCCTGAAGTGCCTCGGGGAATCGCACAGATCTGACAAGTGCCGCATCTGTAAGGCTTTTAAGCCGAGGACAAAAAAGGAGAGGGATCAGAGGCTCCGGACTCTCCTAATGGAGGCGGCACTTGACCCGTCGGCTTCGCAGACCGTGGTTTCGGCACCGGCACCGGATCGCTCCGGCACCGAGAAGACTCCCCGGCACCGACCTTCTCCGGCACCGGAATCAGAGCCTAGGCCGTCGAAGTCTAATACTCCGGCCAGGCAGACCCGGCTTGAGCGCCCGGCCTCAACATCGGCCGCGGCACCGCCGGCACCGTCAGCACCGTTGACTCCGGGCCCGGCGGGTCCGTTGAGTCCGGTGCCGCCGAGCTCCCCCATGAGATCTGGGGTTGAGATAGTGGTCCCATCCACTCCGGAGACCTTCGCCTCGGCTCGGGACCTTATTGCCCTGACTGAGCCCACTCGGCTGCCACCCCCGGTACCTCCGGTGCGGGTCGTATCCAGAGGCAAGCCCATGATGTCGGCACCGCCCAGAGACAGTCGTTCCCGATCCAGGTCCCGACGTCTTGGGCGCTCCAGATCCCGACGCCGCTCGCAGTCCCGGCACCGCTCCCCTCAGCGGTACCGGTCGCACTCGCGGCAACGGTCGGCATCGAGACGGTCGCGGTCAGGCTCCAGTCGGCGTCACCGGCACCGCGACTCCAGGAGCAGGTCCCGACGCTACTCACCGCACCGGTCGACCTCCCGGCACCGAGCTGGTGGCAGGTCCCGGTCCCGGTCTCGCGCATGCTCAGTTCATCTGCGCATGCTCGGTGCAGCCAAAGTCGGGAATCTGGAGCGGTCACTGTTTCCGTCGTTACACCGGCGGGCGGGGCCGGGCCGAGGGGCGCTGAGGCGGGACGGGGAGCGGCGGCTCCGCACGGGGGGGCCGGGGGCTCAGACACCCAGTTCCAGGCGCCAGGCCCAGCCCCTGCCCCGGGAGCAGCCCGGGCCCGTGGGAGCCGGGCGGGGGGGCACAGGGCAGAGGCAGCGCGGAGTGAAAGGGCTTCACCCCCCCCCCGCTGGGCCTGGGGGTAACGAGTGGGGGGGGCTGAGCTGTCTGGGAGCAGCCCCACAAGCGGCAGCCTGGGGCCGTGGGGCCTTCAACCTCCCCCAACCTGCCCCCCAGTGTCCGCCCCCGTCCGCTGTGACTCTCCTGCCAGCACCGCCCCCATCTGTGGGGATCCCTCAGCCCCCAGCATCCCCTCCCCCATCGTGTACACTCTGCCTGGCCTTTACCTTCGCCCCGACCTCCTCCTCCCCCCCGTCCTCAGCACCCCGACACCGACCTCCTCCTGTCGCCCCACCCCTGACATCCTCCTTCCCGTCCTCAGCGCCCCGCCCCTAATTGCCTCCAACCCATTTCTCATTGCTGGGCCCCACTTTCCCATCCTCCCACTCCCCTAGCGGCTCCTGCCGCGCCGCTGCCCCGGGGGGTGGGGGGGGCACAGTGGCAACTGAGGTCAGTTGTCTGTGTGACCCCCCCCCACTACTTCCATTGCGCCTGTGAGCGCTGGTGGGTAGGTGAGGCAGGCGCTGTATGTATATCAGCCATTGGGGCAGGGCCCTCTGCGTATCCCACTCTCATCTCCGTGACTCGTGTCAGGTGGGGCAGTCCCTGTGTGTATTTACTCCCCCCAACCCCTGCATTGGGCCTGTGACCACTGGTAGCCAGAGGAGTCAGTGCCCAAGCTGTATTCTTCACCTCCCCCAAGGTGGCAGGGTGCCTGGGTGGCTGTGTCAGGCAGTGCCCTGGGTATCTTCCAACCCCTTTGTGGCAGTGAGCCCTGCTTGTGGTGTGTATCACTCCCCCACTAGTGATGTGCACTGGTGGCCAAGTATGGCAGTGCCCTTTGTGTAGCCCCCTCTACCCCCCCGCCCCACGCAGGGTGACCAGATAGAAAGTGTGAAGAATTGGGATAGGATGGAGGATAATAGGCACCTACATAAGAAAAAGGCCCCGAATATCGGGACTGTCCCTATAAAATCCGGATATCTGGTCACCCTATCCCCTCTACCCCTGTGCCAGGTATGGCAGGCACTGATCCCTGGCATCCCTGTGGGGCAATACCCTCTGTATATCCCCCAATTGGGGCAGTGACCCCTGCTGGTCAGGTGGGGCAGTGCCCTGTGTGTGTGTGTGTGTGTGTGTGTCCCCTATTTAGGTAGTGACCCCGATGGCTGTGTGAGGCAGTGGCCTTTGGTTTCCTCTTCTCTCCCCAGCCCCCTCTCTCTCCGGGGTAGGGCCCCCAGTTGGGTCACTACCCAATGTTTATCTCTACTAATTGGAGCAGTGACCTCCCCATGGTGCCCTGGTGTGGCAGTGCCCTATTGGTATCTCCCTCCCCCTCTCCCCACGCCATTGTGGTAGTGGCCACTTCAGGCAGTGGCCCGTTTATCATCTCCCCCCGCCCACCACCATTGCAGCAGTGCCACCTGGTGGCCATGTGTGGCAGTGCCCTGCCTGTATCCCCCGCAACCATTGCTGCAGTGACCCCAGGTGCCCAGTTTGAGTAGTAGCCTGTGTGTACCTCACCTCTTGGGGCAGTAACGTGTGGGGCCAACTAAGACAGTGCACAGTCTGTGATGTCTGGTGGCCACGTAGGGCAGTGGCCTGTATATACCATCTCCTCTGAAGTGGTGACCACTGGTGTCTTGGTGCTAAGATGCAGCCACCTCTGGGTTACATGGTGGGACTGTTTACAGGAGAGTGCGGTCAGCCCCCCCATTCCAGGAAGTAGGGGAAAGTCTGGTGTTCGAGGCAGTGTTCCACCTTCTATTGAACTGTGATGCTCTGAGCACCTTTCCCTTCCATGAAGAAGACCCTGTGTGACTCCAAAGCTGGTCCAGTAACAGGTATCACCTCACCTGCCTTGTCTCTCTGGTATTCTGGCCAGTGTCCAACTTCCCCTTCACTGTTGGTCTTCAAACCTCCTCCAAGCCTCCCCACCCAGTCCCTTAAGATGCCAAACCTCCCCTGGAGCCCAACCCTGGGGAGGGCAGCTGAAAAACCTACGGCACCATGGAGGTGGTAGTGTCCACTGCTTCCATCTCCCACCAGCCAGGACAGACCCCACAGCACCATGGGAGTGGTCGTGTCTCCTGCTTCCATTTCCTGACAGCTGCTGCCAGGTCCAGACTTCCCATTTCTGGTGCGAGTCTGGAAGCAGGTGCTGCTGTGAGGCAGTGCCGGGAAGGGTGATCAGGAGAAAGCAGGAGGAGTAGGTGGCTCTGTGCTACTGCGGGGAGGTGCTGCCCTTGCTGTGAAAGGGCCCCGCTATTAGAGGAGATGTCATCTCCCTGCCCTGCCAGGCTCTGCACCAGTGCCTGCTTGTCACGGGAGCAGGGCTGGCTCCAGCCACCAGCGTAGCAAGCAGGTGCTTGGAGCAGCCAATTCAAAGGGACGGCCCGCCTGGTATTGGGGCAGCACGTCTGGTCTTTGGCGGAAATTCGGCGATGGGTCCCCCATTCCCTGTCTTAGTCTTTGAGCTGCCACCAAATGTCTACCAAAGAGGAAGGGAGGGAGGACTCGCCGCCGAACTGCTGCAGAAGAAGCAGTGTGGTTGAGCTGCCTCCGAAGAGCCACAGCTTTTTTTTGTTTCTTATTTACTTTCTCCACACCGATCATGGTTTTATAGACCTCCGTCGTATGCCCCTTTAGTCGTCTCTTTTCCAAAATGAAAAGTCCCTATCTTATGAATCTCTTCTTAGACGGAAGCTGGTCCATATCCCCTCATCATCTTTGTTGTCCTTTTCTGAATCTTTCCCATTCCAATAGATCTTTTTTGAAATTGGGGCGATGGCATCAGCACGCAGTATTCAAGATGTGGGCGTACCATGGATTGATATTGAAGCGATGTGATAGTTTCTGTCTTCTTACCTATTCCTTTCTTAATGATTCCCAACACTCTGCTGCACATTGAGTGGATGTTTTCAGAGAACTATCCACAACGACTCCCAGATCTCTTTCTCGAGTGGTAACAGCTAATTTAGACCCCATCGTTTTACAGAGATAGTTGGGATTATGTTTTCCAATGTGCATTACTTTGCACTTAACAGCACCGACATTCATCTGCCATTTGGTTGTCCTATCACCCAGTTTTGTGAGATCTCTTTGTGGCTCTTCGCAGGCTGCCTGGGACTTAACTATCCTGAGCAATTTTGTATCATCTGCAAATTTTGCCAGCTCACTGTTTACCCCTTTCCCCAGATCATTTATGAATAAGTTGAACAGTACTGCTCCCAGTACAGACACCTGGGGATAAGAGAGGGAAGATCCTCTTCTGACACTGGCAGACCAGGTGCCAGCTCATGCCAAGGCCCCTAGGCCTTACTGAAAAGTGACAGACGCATGGCTGGAAACTAGTCTTGCTCACTTGTTTGTTAGTGTTGTTAAAACAAGAATTAGATTCATAAAAATGTGTTTACCGTTTATGACAAGCTCGTGAGTTGCTCCATGCATTCTTCTCACCTATAATAGCCATAGCCCATATGGTAAGGTGATATATAAGCATTGGCACTAAAGTTGTAAACCCCCTTGCCGCCAACCCACCACCAGTCAAGAGAGAAGCATTACCAACTGTGAAACGCTAGTTTACCAGAGGAGGCATCATCTCCTTTCCAAAAAGAGAAGGCCTTGACTGAGACATCAGACAAGCCACTGTCGATCATCCGTGGACAAAAGACTTGGTTGATTGCTCCCCTCACACGCCCATGAGGAGGCAGAGACCAGCACAAATACTTGCCCCCATCAGCTTGAGCTCTGGGGGAATGGAATAAAAATACCTATCAGGAAGAAACTGTTGGCATCCCGCCCCCAGGATGCTGCTTGGACTTCAGGGAGACAGCACGCCGTCTAAGCGTACGAAAAGAATCCCGGCTGCTTGGCTAAGATTAGCCCTAAAGGACTTACAGAGCTTGCATGTTGTTACAGCAGCTTCAACACCTGGGTGGCAAGATAGAGTCAGGATGCCCAAGAAGAATGTCTATGACTCCATGTTAAGGCTATTCTAGTGCCTGAGAAATTCACACTTGGTACATAGTGGGTGAGATCAAAATGTGGAACACAGAACCATGAGGAGCCCCACAGCCTTAGGGTTATGCTATTCGATCTCTTTCAGGGTATGTTTTGGTTCCTGAGAGGTAAAAGGCTGCTCTGTGTGTGTGTGGTGTTATGGAGTGAGGTAGCAAAGGTTGGTGTTGCAGAGGTGGTGAATGTGCCACAAAAATTGGGCCCCCCCACTGCCAACCCCAGCTCTGGTCCCAGAGTCCAGAATTTGCATAAACCCGCCTCCTGACCTGTGACTAAGAATTTCGCCCTGCTAACTCTTCCAGCAAAACAGGCCAAAGAAAGTCTACGCAAGCGCTGTACCGCAGCCTCCGTGCTCTTTTCGGTTCCTTCCCACAGAACTTTCACTGCATACCGGTCCAGTTCCTTGCTGTTGCTTGTCTAAGAGCTGCATGCATATGCTAGACCATACCCTGTGCTGATTCCCAACTTTTGTGCTCCATACAGCCTGTGGCGCAAAGGGTTAGCGCGTTCGGCTGTTAACTGAAAGGATAGTGGTTCGAGCCCACCCGGGGATGGCAATGAGCCTGTGCTACTTCTTTGCTTCCCCGAGGCCTGCAGGGAGCCTCCAAAGTCCCATCTTGCTGCCTCTTGGCCTCAGTGCTTTCAGCTGGTGGCCCAAAGAGCGTGCTGGATGCCATTCAGAAACCCGTCTCCCAGCAGCTGTGCCGGAGGCTCAGGCTTAATCCTCGAGGCCGAGCACAAAAACTTCCAGCCGGGAACATTTTGCTCCCTTCCCGCCTCTGCCAAAGCGGCAAGGGAGAAGGGGACGAGACACGCCTGTTCAAAGACGCCTCCCTCCCACTTCCCTGTAGGCTGTGCAAAGCTCTTGGCCTGCCTCATGCCGCATCAGGAAAGAGCAGCCATGCTGCCCAAGCCTGAGTCACGTGCGCAGCCTGGCCCGCCCCGGCTGACGGCGCGCAGAGCCACGCGAGTCAATGGCAGGTCGAGTCGGTAGCCTCGGCTCTTTCCCCTGACAGCCACACAGCGCTGCCCAGCGCCCCGAGAGCCTCCCTGGTGTTCTCCCGCAGCCCGCCGGGGTGGGTGGGAAAAGGGGACCAGGACGCACTGCAGCCTCATTCTGGGACAGGAGGCCCTTGCCACACCCAGACCTCCGTCTTGCCTTCAGCCCAGGCAGCCAGGGAGCTCTCTGGCAGGCCACTGCCTCAGCCACCTCTTGCCGCTCTGCTGGTCACCGCCTCGCCGGAAGGCCCAGAGGGAAAAGAAACAAACACACACGTAGCAGAGGATGGTTTCGATCCATCGACCTCTGGGTTATGGGCCCAGCACGCTTCCACTGCACCACTCTGCTGGCTCTGCACAGCCCTGCCACCCAGCCGGCACTATCCAGATCAGTGCCTTACGCGCTCTCGTGCTGGCAGGCGGATGCGCAGGCTGCTAGGCAGCTGCCCTGGTCACAGGCTTTTACAGCGTCTACAGGGTAAAAGGGATCTCTTTGGGGTTTGGACCCCACCGGGAGCTGGGTAGCTGAGCGCCGGAGATGGGAGCACTTCTTAAACTGTTCTCAGTTAAGCCTTCAGCTGGTGGGGGACGAGGTTCAGCCTTGGATCCGTGTCTGCAGCAGGCAAGCGCCTCTGGCTCAATCGGCCCCCCTCGCTGTCTCAGCAGACTAAAACCCGGAGCAAACGCACACGCCTTGCAAAGGAAGAGGAGCCGGGATCTCGAACAAATGTCAACATTTTATTAAGATGACGTTCAAAGAAAAAAAAAGGCTACGGTACAGCGTTTAGGCGCAGAAGTTTCTGGTGATCAGGGAACAACGTACAGATTACCCAGGGGGTGCGAAGTTCAGTTTAAGATCGGGTGGCATAAGGAATACATAATCTGCAATAGCCCCGACTGGGGGTAAAAGGTTAACGTACAGACACTGAGTTAGGAGGGTATGTTGTCCATGTGAGGGCTCTGTTCAGGTGTGGAGTATAACGAGCGGATACGACGATGAGGATGGATTGACCCGCATTTGGTGAGTTTGAACGTTCAGTGTTTTTTAATCTTTTCCACAATCTAGTTTAAGCAGGGTCGCTATGAACTCTACCCTGCCATCTGTTGGTGATCTGTTGTAAAGGCCTTTTGAGGCTGCTGTCATTTGCATGGTTCCACCCACCCCGGATTGCATGATGGGAGTGCTTGTCCAAAGGGTCATTTCAGCTGCTGTGGGATCCCCAGTCTCTTTGTTCTTGGGGCAGGAGTAATGCAGTGTATTTCGCTGTTCGTTTTGGATCAAGGAGAGAGTAACTGTAGCTGGCATTTGAGGCCTGAGAGCTTCACCCTCGCCTGAAAAGTATTCATCATTAAGGGGTCTGGGTTCCCAATGCCCAAGGCTCGTGGGAGGCTGGAATGGGTGTTTGTTTAGCCCCTGGCAGCCCGTGGCCGTGCATGCTGGTTTGGTTCCTGCCGTCCCTGGTGTGTGAAGACAGAGGCATTTTTGAATCTCTTTGAGTTGTTGTTAGTGGTGCAGTCATTTGCCTTCAGCTTATGCCATTTGATGTCTTTCAGGGTGTGTTTTGGTTCTGAGAGGTAAAAGGCAGCTGCTGTGTGTGTGTGGTGTTATGGAGGGAGGTAGCAAAGGTTGGTTTGCAGAGGTGGTGCATGTGCCACAGAAGTTGTGGGGGCCCACCCCTGGCTCTGGTCTCATTTGCATTAATCTGCAAAGTTTTCTTGATTTGTGAGTGGTGGAGAGCCTTTTCCCCAACTATGGAGTAGTTTTCCACTTGTAGTGCGGAAAAGAGATCACTGCCTTGCCCTTTAAGAATACCTGAAAACTGCATTTAGTCATTAACCATTTTTTAAGTACCGCTAGTTCTAAACATGGGTTAGAAATATATAACACTCTATTTTTAAACTAGAGAGACACAAAGGGCATAAAATGTGCATTTCAAGAGTTCATAAGAAATCCATAGTACTAAGTGCAAATATTCTTTGTCAATCTCTCTTATTTCATCATATTTTGGAAACCATGTCCCTTGCCTAACGAGATTTATGTAGGTTGGGGTGAGTCCCGAAATCATGAACCGCTAAGTTCCGTTCTACTGTCCTTGATTCATATCACCGGAATAACTGCACTTTATTACCACTGCCCTAATAAGAAAGAGACTGAGGATCCCACAGCAGCTGAAATGATCCTTTGGACAAGCACCCCCATCATGCAATCCGGGGTGGGTGGAACCATGCAAATGACAGCAGCCTCAAAAGGTCTTTACAACAGATCACCAACAGATGGCAGGATAGAGTTCATTCTCACCCTGCTTACATCCTCCCCCCAGCCAAGAATTGGTGGTCCTGATAAATCAGATTCTCTATTATACCAACTCATTGGTACTGAATGCGAAGTGATGGCTAGCAAAAGTTGTCACCCATCTCTGCCTTGTAGCATCCAGCTTAGCCCTTGTTAACACATAAGTCAGTGGATTGTTCTCTGTCCACACCTGAAACTGAGCACCACACAAGTAGTCTCGAAATTTCTCAGTGATGGCCCATTTCAAGACCAAGAACTGCAGCTGGTGGATGGGATAGCGAGTTTCGCTATCAGACAGTCCTCAGCTGGCAAAGCCTACAGATTTACATTTCCTTCTACTTCCTGGTACGGGACTGCTCCCAGACCTTCCACACTAGTATCAGCATGCAGGATAAACGGTTTGTTTGGGTTAACAAGGACTAGGACTTGCACAAGAATCAGGCAAATAATGATTTCCCGTAAATCCCTGTCACTTCTCTCATCCCTCCATGTCCCAAATGGAGAAGAGAGGAGCCCTGCCCATGTCCCAGGCCAGGAACACTCGGGTGTGGTGGGGGAATGATGTGTTCATGACTCAGTCCAGGTTTGCTAGTGCTGCAGAGAAGAAGAGTTCCTTTCTCAGTCTAGGTCAACTGGAATTGTTGCAGTAGGGGAGAGATGTCTGTCATCTGGTTCTTAGATGCTTTGGTAAGAGGGGACAGGCAGAGGCTTTTTTCTTCCCTCTGCAGCTCAAATTGCACACTTCTCTGCTTTTTGCTCCAGCTTGATTTCTCTCTTGCATCTCAATTTTCTCTGTCCTGGTCTCATTCCAGAGCATTCACAGCCCAATTCTCTATCCTAACCCTGAGTCTTCTACTGCACCCTGAATGTCTCATTCTAACCCCACCCCAGAGTCTGCACCCCCAGAGCCAGTGCCTTCATCCCTCTGCACTCCAACTCTCTGTCCCATGTAGCCTGATTTAGGGTGTACTAATAATATTAATTTGGATAATTTGATGAAAATTTAATTTATTAGCTTACATTTAATTTAATTTAATTGAGTTACAGAGTTACAGTTCCATTACTGCTATTCAGAAGATACATATGGCATTATATGCAACAAAGTTTTGGTGAATATACTCACAGCCTTCCTTGATAACCTGGTGGTAAGAGACACAGGACCAGCCTTGCAGTTCAGGTTTCTCAATTCTTAATTGAAAGATGCAGTGCTTAGAAAAAGCTGGTGTTACTTAGGGTTTACTTGAATATGTTAAACTTTAGAATCAAAACATAATAAACAAATAATAACAACTTAGGGAAACCGAACTTAGCCTAGTTCCCTTGAAACTTAAAGTTTAAGGACAAGTACAGCCTACTGATAGTACATATAGAGAGAGTGGAGGAAGTAAGTCAGAATGATAGAGCAAAGTGCTCTAGCGAGGTGGGTTACCTCTTTTATCGGGGACAAGGGCTGGAAATCCTTCCTCCTATGCCCAAATTTCATTCCTCACCCACAAATCATTAGGGTACATTTACTGCATAGGCTAGTATGTTTGTGCTTGGTGATGACATGTACATATGCACATAAGTTAACGTTGTGGTGTACCTGTTAAATCTGTGGGTATAACACTGAAAAAACCCCTATGCCATTCTCCATTGTCGATTGGTCTAGGTAAAGGTCTTGGACAGGCTTGGGTACTTATCTATTTAAGTAACATGATAAAGGTCGAGTTTTCTCTCTGAGTAAAAGGTCACAATATAGATATGCTAACTTTGCCCTAGCTTAACATACAGGATATGGCCTGTAGGTCCTCATAAGTGATGTGTCTCAGTCCCCTAATCATTTTTATTGCCCTCTGCTGGACTCTCTCCAGTTTGTTAACATCCCTTCTCATGTGGGTCCCAACCCCCAAAGTACTCACATTTCACCCCATTGGCCCCAAAATGCCAGCTTTTAATATGTAAATAGGGTGCTGCCATGGTCAAGTCACTCCCGAGCTCTTCAGTTGAGCCTGCTGGCAGAGAACAAGGTGAAAATTAGCCAGGATGTCACTGAGGGCTGGTCTACGCTATGGGGGAAAATCGATCTTAGATACGCAACTTCAGCTACGTGAATAACGTAGCTGAAGTCGAAGTATCTAAGATCGAATTACTCATCCATCTCACAGCTCGGGATCGATGTCCGCGGCTCCCCCTGTCAATTCCGCAACTCTGTTCGGCTTGGTGGAGTTACGGAATTGATATAAGCGTGTTCAGGGATCAATATATCGCGTCTAGATGAGACGTGATATATCGATCCCCGAGCAATCGATTGCTCCCCGCCGATATGGCGGGTAGTGAAGACGTACCCTCAGTCAAATCCCTATGCTCCCCGCAGGTGGTATCGGAAAGCTCCAAGATGGCTCACTTCCCTTTCTCTCATCAGCTTCAGGCCCCAGGGTTACAAATGCACAAACCAGCTGGGATTCTCCCCTGGGCTCAGGGTGTGGGGTTGCTCTGAGGGGATGGACTTGCACACTTGGGATATTAGTGCAAAGATACAATTTCAATTTCTCTTAGAGAAATTGGAGGGCAATTTATATTTGGTAAAAATCTTATTTAGTGAATGGAAAGCTGCAGTGACAGCCTGGTTACTTGGGTGCAAAACATCTTCCTCCTGGGAGAAACAAGAAGTTAGAATTAGAAATTTACATCGTTTGTTCCTGTGTTGGTACAGGTTTAATTTTGCTTCTGTGTAGGTTTGTTTCAGGCTGTGACCATTTTGGTTTATTGGATTGTTTTGGTTTTTTTAGTTGGAATGGAGCTTTTAATTGACATTTGCTGGATTTGAATGGCTGACCTGCAACACCAGTTTTGACATAGTTCTGCATATTTTATACAAATTTGACCAGTATTCAAGGATTCAATTCCTTAATAGGAGGTTTTAGTGGTCATGCTTATTTATTTGATGTTATTTTATCATTCTGCTATAGCACACTTTTTTTGATAAAATGTTGTAATTATTAATTTACGGTATTTGTTAGTTTTTATTTTTACAAACAAAGTTTTTCTTAATGTTTGGGTTTTAAATTAAGCCTTGTTTTTGGTTTCAATTTTTCATTTAGGTTTTGGTTACTGATGGGATCTTTAAGAGAACTTTGGATTCAGTACTAAAATTTGGACAGATTTAGAATATTTAAAGTAAACCCTGTTTACTATTTTATTTTAATAAAGTTTGTATTGCTGTAAATCCTAGCCTGGGGGAGAGGAGATGAGCCTGGCCTTTAACTGAGAAGGAGCAGAATCATGGCCCCCATGAAGGCTGGGGCCAGGTGATGGGGGAACAGCCCCCCAATTTTTTTTCTAGCCCATCTCAGTCCCCCACTAAAGGAGAAGAGTCTGATGTCACCCCTGCTGGTCACTAGGTGTCACTGCTGCTCCATGGGAAACATGCTCTGTGCCTTACCCAGATTGATGGGAAACACACTCTGTGCTTTACCGTGACTGGTCCGTGGGTGTCACTGCTCGTAGAGGGCAGACACACGCTGTGCATTACGCCACCTGACCAGTGGGTGTCACTGCTGTATCAAGGGAAACACCTTCTGTGCATTACCTTGAATGACCACGAGGTGTCACTGCTGCTCCAAGGGATACATACTCTGTGTGTTACCCTGATTGGCCACTTGGTGTCACTGCTGCTCCAAGGGAGACATAAGAACGGCCAGACTGGTTCAGACGCAAAGTCCATCTAGCCCAGTATCCTCCTGTCTTCTGACAGTGGCCAGTGCCAGGTGCCCCAGAGGGAATGAACAGAGCTGGGAATCATCAAGTGATCCATCCCCTATTGCCCATTCCCAGCTTCTGGCAAACAGAGGCTACAGGCACCATCCCTGCCCACCCTGGCTAATAGCCCTTGATGGATCTATCCACCATAAACTTATCTAGTTCTTTTCTGAACCCTGTTATAGTCTTGGCCTTCACAACATCCTCTTGCAAGAATTCCACAGGTTAACTATGCAACTGCCCTGAGTTTACCCCCCCTCCCCTGGCCAGGTTGTATATGGAAAAGAGGATGAGGATGAGGAGAGCCATGATGTGTCTGTCAGTGGCTGGTGACTCAGTTTCCTCTAGGCAGCAGTGCTGCAGGCTCTTTTGGTCTGTGCCCATGCAACTGTGTCTGGGGAAGGGGAAGTAGAGGCTCAGGCTTCCCAGCCCCACGCCCCACCCCCAGCAGCTGTGGAATCCAGGCCAAATTTAACCCTGGTAGCTGGGCCGGGATTAGCCTGGGCTGGGGTAGGGCTGGGGAGGAATTGGGAGGGAGACAGATGCACCTGCTGTGAGGGAAGATCCTCCCATTCCCTGCCAACCCCCTTCACTCCTTGCAGCATAGCACCCCCTAGCGTTTCTTTCTCTGTCATGGGAGCTGTCTGCTGCCTGCTTCTCCCTTAGCATCGTCTCTCCCCATCCTGGGGCACTGGCATTGCCCATCCTGTGCAAACAGGCAGGCCCCGGTGTGCTCCATGGCACTGCTCTGCAATTGTGGAGGCAGCTGTTGGATGGAGCCATATCAAAATATGGGAGTGGGCAAGGCTGGGGACCAGGACTCCTGGGTTCTCCCCTCACATGTGGGAGGGGAGTGGAGGTTAGGGGGTAGATTGGGGGAGGGGTAGGGCTGGGATCCAGGGATACTGCTTTTTCTGATTTTCTCCACTTCCTGCAGCTGCCTCGGTCCTTTCAGTGCGTTTCTTGTTCCAAATTCATTTGCTTACTTGTGTAATTCACCCCAGAGGTGGCTGCATCTCAGTGTTGGGTGAGGCACCCTTGGCTGCATCACCTCCTAACTGCGTCTCTCTCCCCCTTCGGGTGACCCTGCAGCGCTCGGCAAACATCCACAAGATCATGGGGCACTTTGAGCACTGGGCAGGCAGGGGCCAGGTGCCCAGCCCTCCCTGCAGAGAATGGGACTTTTTACAGGGATTAAAAAGTGTCAAAGGGGGGCAAATCAGAGGAGGGGGTGGCCAGGGTCTGAGCAGGGGGTGGAAATTGACTGGTCGGGGGGTCAAGCAGCTGGAGGCAGAGTTAGGAGAGGGACTGAAGGGCAAAGTCAGGGAGTGGGGGAGGAGCCGGAGTTAAGCCCAGAGGGAGGCGCTGCCAGAGGGTTAAATCCTGGCACAGGCAGGGGCTGAGGGGTAACAGTTATCCCGGTGGGCTGAGACTCCAGTGTTTGCAAACATGGGTGGGGGGAGCAGAGGGCTTTTTTATTTCCCCTCTCACAGGCAGCACCTCTCAGCATGGGCTTCCCAGGGCTGGGCTCTTAAAGGCACAGGCATCCCACTGCCTAGACACTGCAGCTCCTCTCTGATGTAACCTACTGAGGTGCTGCAGTAGGAGACTCAATTCAGTGAAACTGGGCATTCCCTATACGCCCCCCAGTCAGGGGGCTGTGCACCCCCTTCCCCGAATTTCCCCAACACCCCCTTCCTCAGTGGTCAGGTAGTTACATGCAGCGCTGCCAATGTTGTCATTGGTTGCAAATTTGAATGGAAATTGAAACGTTAACACACACTTTAAAAGCAGATACAACGTATGAAAACTACTTGTATCCTGAGAAAGTAAAATAGGTTTGGAAAGTCTGGACAAAGCCGGGTTTCCTAACCCAGCTGTGGTGTTTGCTGACAATGTCGGTGCATTGGCTTCGGCAGTGTTGGCCAACCTTAGAATTTCAAATGATGATTTGTAAGCGAGGTGTGAATGAGCTCTCCCCTGGCAGCTACTGATGACCAGGGTTGGGAGGAGGCTTTGGGACCAGACTGTATTTACATGAACTCACCTACTCTGCCGAGGTATCCAGCGGACAGAGCTGGGCTGCCTCTCCTCTAGGTGCCCGGAGGAGGGAAGGTGTGTGGGGCTCCAGCCTGGGACTCTTCCTCCCTCCTGCCAAGCCCTGACTATTAATCACTATCCTGGCACTCCTTTCTTCAGTCGCCATGTGGGCCAGAGGAAAAGTGTGGTAGGAAGCACAAGGGCCAAGCTTGTGAACATCAGGTGCAGCAGCAAGAATCCCAACTATCAGGGTAGCAAGTTCTAGAGCCCTAACCCATTGTGGCCATCCCAGCCAAAGACCTGGCTCTAGGAGGTGTGAGTCACCCAGCAGGAGGGGAAAGATTCACTCTTACACAGCTGGAGACAGGGAAGTTGAGCTCTGGGGCTTTACCACAAGCATGGGTGGCAAGTTTGTAGAAATTTTGGTGGTGCCCAGAACCCGCCCCCCAACTCCGCCCCCCAAACTCCACCCCCACCTGCCTAAGGCTCTGGGAAGGGGTTTGGGGGGGAGGTCTGGGATGCAGATCCTGGGCTGGGGATTAGGGTGCAGGAGGGGTGCAGGGTGCAGGCTTTGGGATAGAGTTTGGGTGCTGGGTGCAGACTCCAGGCTGGGGCAGGGGTTGGGGTTGTAGGAAGGAGGGAGAAGTGCAGGCTCTGGGAGGGAGTTTGATGGTGGGAAGGAGGAGGGGGTGCACCCTCTGGGAGGGAGTTTGGGGATAGGAGGGAGTGCAGGGCTGAGGATGAGGGATTCATGATGCAGGAGGGGGCTCAGGGCTGGGGCTGAGGATTGGGGTGCAGGGGGATGAGGGCTCTGGCTGGGGCTGGGAGATGGGGGGCTCATGCTGCGGGGGGGCTCAGGACTGGGGCAGAGGATCAGGGTGCAGAGGAATGAGGGTTGGGGCTCAGGGCAGCCTGCCTTGCCATAGTGGGGAGCGGCACTAGGAC
>NW_022060047.1:0-20918 GCF_007399415.2 Gopherus evgoodei
CCTCTGGCCCAGTGTCCCGTCCAGACCCCAGTGCCCCTTACCTCCGGGTTCTTCCCCCAGAAGTACCCCCACGCTCTGGGGCTCCCCACTCAGGAGAACCCCCCACCCTCTAAGCCCACCTTGCCTCAGTGGCTACTTCCCCAATCAACCAGGAGTGGGGTAACTGCCCCCCTACACACACACTCAAAATCCCATGCCCCGGGGGTAGGGAGGGTCCTCGAGCCGGCGTGACCTGGAGATGTCCCAGCCACCCTCACTGTCCTTCAACGTCAGGGCCAGATCTTCCTTCTCCCTGTGGGTTTTCTTCCGCTGCCTCCAGCCGCGCCCACAGGCCAGCCTCCCCCGGACCCTCCACCTTTAGGGTCCAGGCCCATTTTGTAGCCTGCTCCACGACCACCTGGCCCCCCGCTGGGTCCTCTCTGTCCCCGTTGCTGCCTCCATCACCTTCTGTTGGTGGCCCTGATTCTCTCGTGGTCACTCTTCTCACCAGGGATGACCTGGACCCTCCACCTCAGGCCTGGGCACACCCACTGTCCGTGTCGCCCACGGGCCCAACGTGTCCACAGCCACCGGGGTTCCCCCACCCGGTGGGCTGTCTTAGGGACGTGCCCCTGTCCCTGCTCCAGGTGAGGCGCCCGACCCCCATCCCAGTAGGGACAATCCCTTTCTAAATGTCCGCCCCGCCCGCACGTGTAGCAAGCCCCGTGCCCCGCCACTGGCCTCTGGGCACTCGGCTTCTCACGCCCTTCTCCACGGCTCCCTCCGAAACTCTGTTCCTCTGCCGGCCGCCCCAACTGTTCCTGCAGGGCCCAGTGCACCCCACAATCCCTCTGCTGGGTCTCCCCAATCTCCTGCACAAGTCTCTCATGCCTCTCTCGCTGTCGGGTGGCACTTTTCCTCCAGGGATCTGACCCTGGAGTCCAGCCCGGGATGGTGCGGGAACCCTCTGCAAAGAACACCTCTGCGTAACCAGGAACCATCGTTCCTCTCTCTAGTTCCCTCCGGGCAATTCTTCCCAGTCCTCCTCCTTGTATCGGGGGTGACCGTCTTTGCCCGCATTCTCCACCATATGCAGCCGATCGAGCACTCGCTGCCGTGGCGCCTCCTGCTGGTCATCCGGGAATTATCTCAATCCCAGCACTCGGAGCACCTCCTGCTGGCTGGTGTCTGGCCTGCCACAGGCCCCCGTGTCCCTCTCAGATTTACTAGGGGTTGGTCGTGCTTTGAGCAGGGGGTTGGACTAGATACATCCTGAGGTCCTTTCCAACGCTGATCTTCTATGAGTCTATGACCACAGTGCCCCATACCTTGGGGTTCTGCCCCAGCAGAGACTGACCCAGCTCCGCCCTTAGCCCTTATAGCAAGGCCGGGTGTGGTCTGATTGGGCGTGGCCCCGGGTGTGTCTGCTTCCCCCAATCAGCCTCCCTTTCCCCCCAAAGAGCGGGGTAACTGCCTGCTACCCCAACCTAAACCGCCTTGGCTGCAATTTAAGCCCATTGCTTCTTGTCTTGTCCTCAGACGTTAAAGAGAACAATGTCCCTCCCTCCTCCTCATAAACCTTTTAAGTACGTGAAAACCATGATGGTGTCCCTGTCTCGGTCTCCTCTTCTCCAGACTAAACACGCCCGAGTTTTTCCAACCTTCCCTCGTCGCTCACGGGTTGTCGCTCTTCTCTGGCCTTTCTCCAGTTTGCCCACAACTTTCCTGCAAGGCGGCGCCCAGAGCTGGACGCAAGACTCCAGCGCGGAAGAATTACTTCTCGTGTCGGGCTTGCGACACTCCTGCTAATACAGCCTGGAATGACGGTCGCTTTTTTTGGGGTTTTTTTTGCAATAGGGTTATTCTGTTAACACATATTTCACTTGTGATCCATTCTGACCCCCAGATCCCTTTTCGCAGTGCTCCTCCCTGGGCTGTCATTTCCCAGTTTGTACGTGTGCAACTGATTGTTCCTTCCTAAAGGGAAGACTTTGCATTTGTCCTTATTGAATTTCATCCAATTAACTTCAGACCAGGTCTCTGGATCATTTTGAATCTTAATCCCATCCTCCAAAGCACTCGCCACCCTTCTGTAACGGTGTTGGGAGTCACCACCACAGCGCCTCCCGCTGGTCGCTCCGGGAATTAGCTCCGTCCTTGGTGGGGCGCCCACTGCCGGTGGTGTCCCGTCCATCCTGTCCTCCTTTCTTCTTGTTACCCGGATCCCATGTTGCTTCCCGCTCAGCGGCGTCCTTTTCAGGACCCTGCCCTCTGGCAATGCCCTCTGCTCCGGTCTCCGCGCCCCAGCCACCGTCGTCAACCACACCCCAAAGTCTAACCCCTCGTGTCAGTTGTCTGGTGCATCTGTTGGCTGTTCTTGCAAGGGGGAAGGGGGGACCCAGGTCTGCCCTCCACACTGGGTCCCGTCTGCGCCACTAACTCGCTCATGGATGAAGACATTGAACCGAACCGGACCCAGAACCGACCCCGGCGGGACCCCACGCGTGAGGTCCTTCCAGCGCGACCGTGAACCGCTGAGAACGGCTCTCTGGGAACGGGCTTTCCAGCCAGTTCTGCACCCCCAGCTCCATCTAGTGTTGCATGTCCCTAAATTTATTTATGAGAAGGTCACGAGAGACCATAGCAGAAAGTCAAGATAGACCATGTCCACCGCTGCCCCGCTAGCCACGGGGCTTGTTACCCTGTCAGCTGAGCGATTTTTAGGTCCCGACTGGAAGAGGGGAGGGTTGCGGGGCGAGGGGTGCACTGGCCCTTTAAGAGGGCTGCCTGCCCTAAGGAGTTCTGGGATTTGTAGTTCCCAAGGAGCAGGGGGAGGGGGTGGTGCTGGTGATGGGGGGGAACCACTGGGCAGCAAAGCATGCTGGGAGATCTTTATCCTGCTCCACTTTCCCAGCATGCCTTGCTGCCCTGCTGTGTCATCTCCACCCCCTAATCCCTAGGAACTACAAATCCCAGAATGCATCGAGGCTGAATTGAAATCACCCCTCCCCCGAGGTGAGGGGTCCCAGTGTAATTAGCCGCACTGCCCCAGAGGTGGCCGCATCTCACACAGGAACCCCTCACCCAGCGCTAACCAGCCGTCCCGCCCCAGACGTGGCTGCATCTCAGCCCTGGGTGAGGGGTCCCCATGTAACGAGCCACCCCGCCCCAGAGGTGGCTGCATCTCAGCGCTGGGTGAGGGGTCCCTGGGTAATGAGCCACCCTGCCCCAGAGGTGGGCGCATCTCAGCACCGGGCGAGGGGTCCCTGTGTAACCGGCTGCCCTGCCCCAGAGGTGGGCACATCTCAGCGCCGGGTGAGGGGTCCCTGTGTAACCGGCTGCCCCGCCCCAGAGGTGGGCACATCTCAGCGCCGAGCGAGGGGTCTCTGGGTAATGAGCCACCCTGCCCCAGAGGTGGGCGCATCACAGCGCCGGGCGAGGGGTCCCTGTGTAAGCGGCCGCCCTGCCCCAGAGGTTGGCGCATCTCAGCGCTGGGCGAGGGGTCCCTGGGTAACCAGCAACATCCGAGGGGGGGGGAGTTTGATGGGGAGGTGAATTGATTTTTAACCCTGTCTCCCCCCTCTCGTTTACAGGTTACCCCCAGGCTACTTACCCCACCGCCCTGTACCCCACTCCCCACCCCGCCCCACCAGTCCCCACCCCAGGATTCAACATCTACCCCTCCTCCAGTCCGGGTGCGGGGCAGCTAGTCCAGCCCCAGTCCCCGCCCCAGGCATACGGGGATCCCGCCGCTCAACAGCCCCACTCGTCCATCACGCCCTATCTGCCCGTGTCCACTGGCATCCCCCCAGGGCTGGAGTATCTAATGCAGGTGAGTGGGGGTCTAAATGGTAACCACAACCCACCCCAGAGGTGGCCGCATCTCAGCGCCGGGCGAGGGGTCCCCGGGTAACTGGCCACCCTACCCCAGAGGTGGGCGCATCTCAGCGCCGGGCGAGGGGTCCCTGTGTCACCGGCCGCCCCACCCCAGAGGTGTCTGCATTTTAGTGGCAGTGAACCTGAATGATTAAACCTGAGTGGAGAAATAAACACATGGAGGGGGTCTGGTGGGTCAGAACAGGGGGCTGGGAGCCAGGACTCCTGGGTTCTCTGCCCGGGGCTGGGAGGGGAGTGGGGGCTGGTGGGTCACAGCAGGGGGGCTGGGAGCCAGGACTCCTGGGTTCTCTGCCCGGAGCTGGGAGCCAGGGGTGGGTCAGTGTTTCTGAGTCTCTCCTACCCCGGCTCTTTTCAGATCGACCAGGTTCTGATCCAGCAGAAAGCGGAGCTGGTGGAAGGTGAGTGAGGGCTGCGCAGCACCCACCCCGTCCTCCCCCTGCTACACAACCTCCCCGCCCCATAACTCACACGCACACCCTGACCCACATCTTCCCAGGTCCGCACAACACAACATCCTCTTAGCCGTACACAATACACACACCATGCCAGCTGTACACAACACAACAGCTACACACACAGAGTCATACACAATACACCAACTACACACACCCCGTCCCCCTCTCTCTCTCTCTCACACACACACAATACACCAACTACACACACACACCATCCTCTCAAACACACTGTGCCAGACATACACAACACCCCAACTACACACACCATCCTCTCAGCCATACACAACACCCCAGCTACACAAACACACACACATCATAGTCGCAGCCATACACAACACACCAACTGCACCCACCCAGCACCCTCTCAGCCATAGCCAACACACACACCACCCTACTCAACAGCCACACCGCAAATGCTGGATCCCCTCTACCACACACCCATACCCCTACAAAGATACCACTCCCAGCCATACACAACACACCTGGGTGCGCACACACACCTGCTCCTAGACCCAACCCCACAGAGCGCCGGGGGTACTGAAGATGGAGGGGTGGTTGGGGAGGGGGGTGTAGGTGTCAGTCGGAGGCAGCCATGACGGTTGTGTCAAGTCACTGAGGTAGCCAGGGTTATCGGTGTTGGCGACAGCAACCGAGGGAACCGTGACGGCTGTTGTCAGCGCCGGTTGTTGCCAGAATTAGTTGCTCAGTCAACTAGGACAGCGACTGAGGCAGCCATGATGGTTGGTGACCCTGACGAGGGCAGCCATGATGGTTGACGATAGCGACGACGGCAGCCATGACGGTTGGTGAGGAGGGCAGCCGTGATGGCGACAAGGGGGGCCATGATGGTCAGTGATGAGAGTAGCCATGACAGTTGTGATGGCGATGAGGGCGGCCATGACGGTTGTGATGGTGACGAGGGCAGCCATGATGGTTGGCAACGAGGGAGGCCATGACGGTTGCTGACTAGGGCGGCCATGACGGTTGTGATGGCGACGAGGGCAGCCATGACGGTTGGCAACGAGGGAAGCCATGAGGATGGCTGACTAGGGCGGTCATGATGGTTGTGATGGCGACGAGGGCGATCATGAAGGTTGTGATGGCAACGAGGGAGGCCATGAGGATGGCAATGAGGGCGATCATGAAGATTGTGATGGCAACGAGGGAGGCCATGACGGTGGCTGACTAGAGCGTCCATGATGGTTGTGATGGCGATGAAGGCGGCCATGATGGTCTGTGCTGAGGGTGGCCATGATGATTGTGATGGCGACGAGGGCAGCCATGACGGTTGGCGACGAGGGAGGCCATGACGGTGGCTGACTAGGGCGACCATGAAGGTTGTGATGGCAAAGAGGGTGGCCATGATGGTTGGCAATGAGGGAAGCCATGACGGTGGCTGACTAGGGCGGCCATGATGGTTGCGATGGCGATGAAGGCGGCCATGATGGTCTGCGCTGAGGGTGGCTGTGATGGTTGTGATGGCGATGAGGGCAGCCATTATGGTTGTGATGGTGACGAGGGCAGCCATGATGGTTGGCAACGAGGGAGGCCATGACGGTTGCTGACTAGGGTGGCCATGACGGTTGTGATGGCGACGAGGGCAGCCATGACGGTTGTGATGGCGATGAGGGCAGCCATGACGGTTGGCAACGAGGGAGGCCATGACAGTGGCTGACTAGGGCATCCATGATGGTTGTGATGGCAATGAGGGCGACCATGAAGGTTGTGAAGGCAATGAGGGTGGCCATGATGGTTGGCAACGAGGGAGGCCATGACGGTGGCTGACTAGGGCGGCCATGATGGTTGCGATGGTGATGAAGGCTGCCATGATGGTCTGCGCTGAGGGTGGCCGTGATGGTTGTGATGGCAATGAGGGCGACCATGGCGGTTGGCCACGAGGGAGGCCATGACGGTGGCTGACTAGGGCGGCCATGATGGTTGCGATGGTGATGAAGGCTGCCATGATGGTCTGCGCTGAGGGTGGCCGTGATGGTTGTGATGGCGATGAGGGCAGCCATTATGGTTGGCGATGAAGGAGGGCATGATGGTGGCTGACTAGGGCGTCCATGATGGTTGTGATGGCAATGAGGGCGACCATGAAGGTTGTGATGGCAATGAGGGCCGCCATGACGGTTGGCGACAAGGGAGGCCATGACGGTGGCTGACTAGGGCGGCCATGATGGTTGCGATGGCGATGAAGCCGACCACGATGGTCGGCGCCGAGGGTGGCCATGACGGTTGTGATGGCGACAAGGGCAGCCATGACGGTTGGCCACGAGGGAGGCCATGACGGTTGGCGAGGGCGGTGTCACCGCGGTAACCCTCTCCCCTCTTCCCCTCCCCAGCCTTCGTCGGCTTCGAGACGGCCAACAAGTACGAGCTGCGGGACGGGCTGGGCCGGCGGCTCTTCGAGGCCGAGGAGCAGAGCGACTGTTGCACCCGCAACTGCTGCGGGTCCCTGCGGCGCCTCCGGCTGAGCGTGGCCGAGCCGGGGGGCCGCCCCGTGCTGCGCCTCCTGCGCCCCCTCAAGTGCGCCACCTGCTGGTGCCCCTGCTGCCTGCAGGAGGTGAGGGAGGGGGCCCCCTCAGCCCCCCCCCCGACCCTACTGCCCCACCACCCTGGCGTCCTGCTGCCCCAGTCCCTCCCCAATCCTGTGGTATTCCCGTATCTCTCCCCCCAACCCCCTGGGCCCAGGCACGGCCCTGACCCACCCCCTACAACCGCAGGTACCCCACTCCCCTCCTGGGGGGCCCCCCTCTGCCCTGACCCCTCTTTTCCCCTAGGCTCCCCCAAACCGCTCCGGCGACCCACACCCTCCCCCACAGCGCCACCCTGGCCCATGCCCCATGACCCCCCACAAATCTGAGCACCCCACTGCCTCCCCCCAGTGTCCAGGACTCCCATGCCCGGGGGTTGGCTTTGGCGGGAGGGAGGCGGGGGTATCCTTCCCCCCCAATTCTAACTCCTGCCCGGTGTGTGTCTCTGCCCCCCGCCCCCACAACCCCAGCTGGAGGTGCAGTGCCCCCCGGGCACCACCATCGGGCACGTGGTGCAGACCTGGCACCCCTTCACCCCCAAGTTCTCCGTCCAGAACGCCGAGAAGCAGACGGTGCTGCGGGTGCTCGGGCCCTGCTGCGTCTTTCGCTGCGGGGGGGACGTCAACTTCGAGGTAGCTGGGGGGCCCGGCGGGGCGGGGGTTGGTGTCCCTTTGGAAGGGGGCGCCTGGGGAGGCAGGACGAGGGGCATCTGGGCCTGGAGGGGGGCATCTGGGGGCAGGACAGGGGGAGTCTGGGTCTGGGGTTGGTGTCTCAGTGGAAGGGGGCAGGATGGGGGGCATCTGGGCCTGGAGGGGGGCATATCTGGGGGGGCAGGATGAGGCATCTGGGCCTGGAGAGTGCATATTTGGGGGGCAGGGTGGGGCATCGGCTTGGAGGGGGCATATCTGGGGGGCCAGGATGGGGCATCTGGGCCTGGAGGGTGCATATTTGGGGGGCAGGGTGGGGCATCTGGCTTGGAGGGGGCATATCTAGGGGACAGGAGGGGGCATCTGGATCTGGGGGGTGTCTGGGCTGGGGGTTGGCGTCTCAGTGGAGGGGTGTCGGGGGGCTGGATGGGGGGAATTTGCATCGTGATGTGGGAGGGGAGTGGGCGGGACTTCCTGCACAAAGGGCATTGATTAGGAGGGTAATGGTCTCTTCTGGGCCCCATGGGGCAGCATCTGACTCACATTTGGCCTGGCTCCCCCCACAGGTGAAGACGAGCGACGAGTCGCGGGGCGTGGGCCAGATCAGTAAGCAGTGGGGGGGGCTGCTGAAGGAGGTCTTCACCGACACTGACGTCTTCGGCATCCAGTTCCCCGTGGATCTGGACGTCAAGATGAAGGCCGTGCTGCTGGGGGCCTGCTTCCTCATCGTGAGTGTCCTCCTCCTCCCCCCACATCCCACTGCTAGCACCAGCAAGTGCCACCCCCCATCCCACCGCTGGCACCAATCAACCCAACCTCGCCATCCCACCGCTGGCACCAATCAACCCAACCTCCCCATCCCACCATTCCCATCAACAAATCACCTTCTTCTGTTTTGCCACCAACTGACCTCTGCCCTCATCTGATGTGTGACACCAACCAACCCGCCCACCCTCTCCCCCCATCCACTGACCAATACAGACAGTTTCTTCCCTTTCCACCCCGGCTCCAAACCGCCAGAGGGTCATAGATTTTAAGGCCAGAAGGGACCACCAGGTCATCTTGTCTGATCTCCTGCATCTCACAGGCCAACAACCCCATCCAGCACCTGCACACGAACCAACAACCAAAATAGGCCAACGAATTACAGCCCACGGGAGACTCACCCTCTCCCCAGCCTATTGGTCCTGTCAGTGAGTGCCCGCCCCACAGCCCCCCGCCAGCCACTGGCCACCCTAACTTCTCCTTCCCACCACTCGCATCAACAATCACTTTGTGCCTCTTTACCATCCTCATCCCACTGGTGCCACCAATGGATGGCCATCCCACTTCTGCCACCAAGCACCTCACCCAACCTCTCCTCTATTTCCACCGCAACCCACATGCCCTCTCTCATCCCAGTCTGCCACCAGCCAATTTCTTCTTCATGCCACCAGCCTGCCCTACCTCCCCCACCAACCCACCTGCCCTCTTCCGCCGTTCCACCACCCAACCTCCTCTTCTCATAGCCGGCGCCTCCAGGGTGCAGGGGCCATGACCTGTTTTCCTTCCATGGTGATCCCACTCCAAGATTGGAGATCTGCCGATTTGGAAAGCACTAGACTCTGTGTCCATTTCTCTCCCCTCCTCAGGATTACATGTTCTTCGAGAAATCAGGCACAACCAGCCAGAGGAGCACGGTGCTGAGCAGCTAGAGGCGTCTGGACCCCCTCACCTCCCGCACGCTGCCACTTACGGGGACCCCCATCCCACTTCTGACACCAACAGGGCCCCCCCCCATCCCATCTCTGGCACCAACGAGGGGTCTTTATGAATAGGACAGCATGTTTATGACCGTCAGGGCTGGCATGGTTGTCAGAGCACTGAGACTATTTGCAGAGGTGGCAAGGAGGCCTGTGGGTGTGGATGCGTCCCGTGCCATGGGGCTCGGTGGACAGTGTTGTGTGCACAGCACCATGGGGGCTCTTTTGGTTGTATCTGAAGAACATCAAGCCCTGGATCTTCTCCCACCAAGGCATCTTTAGGACCTTCACCCAGACAGGAAACTCTGGCCTCCATTGGCCGCCAGATTCCTGGGGTCTTCATATTTCCTGCCCCCCACCATGCCAGAAGCCCCTCCCTGTTGGCTGGGGCGGCGGAGTCCCTTCAACACCGAGTCGGTGGTGGCAACATCCCGAAGCCAAATCTGCCTGATGATATTTCTCATTTCTGTATTTTGTGTATTTATCGCTTATAACAAAGTGTCTTGCGCTGATCCTTAAAAGGGGGCTTTGTGGGGGGAGCAAGATGGTGCTTTTTAATAGGGTTCCCCCTCCACCCCACCCCGGTTCCCCTGAATTCCTGATGCTGATGGAGGGACATCAAACCACGGTGGAGGAATGGGAGGCTTGGCTTGACCCACAGAGGAGCTGTGGTCAGCGTGAAGTCATGCCAACCCACGGTGGAGTCATGTGGGCCATGATGGATGGAAGTCAACCCAAGCTGGAGGGCCATTGGCCACAATGGATTGAAGCCAACCCAAGCTGGAGGGCCATTGGCCACAATGGATTGAAGCCAACCCAAGCTGGAGGGCCATTGGCCACGATGGATTGAAGCCAACCCAAGCTGGAGGACCGTAGGCTCAGATAGTCATGCCAAGTGTGGAGGCACGTTGACCAAGATGGAGTCAAGCCAACCCCAGATGGTGACATATTGGCCAACGCGTGAGAAGGCAGTCTTGGGGCACTCTACTGTGTCTTTCTTTCGTGGGGGTAGCGGAGGGGGGAGGAGACTGGAGGGAAGGTGAGAGGAAGGGGAAACTCCCAGCCCCCAGGCAGGGGAGGAGGGGACTGGACCTCATGTCGTGACGGATGGTTGTGCTGGGTGTTCCTCCACGGGGAACCGAAAACAATAAAAGGCTAAGACGCCGGCTGTCCACGGGTCCTCTGTCCCGGCTCATCTGTGAGCCCCTTCCTCTCTGCCCCCCAAATCCTTCCCCCCACTCATCAGTCTCCTCTGAAATCCAGTTCCCTCTGCCCCCCAACTCCCTCTCCTCCCGTGCCCACCACTCCAGTACCCCCACCTCCTTTCCCAACACCCCCTCTCCTGTCCCACCCATGTTGTCCTGCCCCACTGCAGGGAGAGTGAAGGTTACATGGCCCATTCCAGGTAGGGTGAAGAGGACACGGGGAGTCTCCTTTGGTGGGGGCAGGGAGGAGGGCCCCAACCACGCTACGTGGGACGCTGATCTCTGTCACCTTTATTGCTTTGCACGATATATACAATACCCGTAACGACTGTACAGTAGGTAGACACAGGGCCCGGATCGCAGCCACAATCCACCCCCCTACATACACCTTCATGTGCAAATCGCACAGCACCGTGCACGCACACAGCTTTGCACACACCCAATCCATGCACAAGCCTTGTGAAATATCCCAAACCCCAGGAAGGAGGCGGATGCACCATCACAGATGATGGACACCCAAGCCTCTGCACACACACACCCCACACCCACAATCATGCCTCTCTCCCCCTCCCCCAAAATGTGCACACAAGGGGGCAAGCTCCAAACCCAGACACAAGGGGCACAACCACACACGTGGGAACACACAAAAACAGACGAGGCACACGGTCACACCCATCTTCATACACAACACACACCCTCAGAACCTTCCCTCAACACGCACACAACCTTAGCAGGCTACAGACACACAATCAAGGCACAACCAGCCGCAGGATGCCTGGGTTCTCTCCTCGGCTCTGGGAGGGGAGTGGGGGCTGGTGGGTTGGAGCAGGGGGGGCTGGGAGCCAGGACTCCTGGGTTCTCTCCCCGGCTCGGGGAGGGGAGTGGGGCCTGGTGGTTAGAGCAGGGGGGGCTGGGAGCCAGGACTCCGGGGTTCTCTCCCCGGCTCTGGGAGGGCAGTGGGGGCTGGTGGGTTAGAGCAGGGGCGCTGGGAGCCAGGACTCCAGGGTTCTCTCCCCGGCTCTGGGAGGGGAGTGGGGCCTGGTGGTTAGAGCAGGGGGGGCTGAGAGCCAGGACTCCTGGGTTCTCTCCCCAACTCTGGGAGGGGAGTGGGGCCTGGTGGGTTAGAGCAGGTGGGGCTGGGAGCCAGGACTCCTGGGTTCTCTCCCCGGCTCTGGGAGGGGAGTGGGGTCTGGTGGGTTGGAGCGGGAGGGCTGGGAGCCAGGACTCCTGGGTTCTCTCCCCGGCTCTGGGAGGGGAGTGGGGCCTGGTGGTTAGAGCAGGGGGGGCCGGGAGCCAGGACTCCGGGGTTCTCTCCTCGGCTCTGGGAGGGGAGTGGGGGCTGGTGGGTTAGAGCAGGGGGGGCCGGGAGCCAGGACTCCTGGGTTCTCTCCCCCGCTCTGGGAGGCCGAAGGGTCGAGGCCAGGCGGAGGCGGGAAGCTGGGGGGGCAGGACGTCACCCCCTTCAGGCCCGGAGGCCACGGCTCAGGACGTAGCGCGAGGCCATGGCCAGGTTCCAGCGATGCTTCTCCAGGATGCGCCGGCACTCGCCCCGGGAGTGCGGGCTGATGTGGAACAGCTGGTCAACCTGCCGGGGAAACGGGAATGTCAGGGACCTGTCCCCTCTAGGGGGCGCTGGCTCCCACCTGGCCCCAGGGCAGGGACTGGCTGGCTTAGGGGGGCGGGAATGGGGCAGGGGCTTGTCCCCTCTGGGGGGCGCCGGCTCCCACCCAGCCCCAGGGCAGGGAATGGGGCAGGGGCCTGTCCCCTCTAGGGGGCGCCGGCTCCCACCCGGCCCCAGGGCAGGGACTGGCTGGCTCAGGGGGGCAGGGAATGGGGCAGGGGCCTGTCCCCTCTGGGGGGCGCCGGCTCCCACCCGGCCCCAGGGCAGGGACTGGCTGGCTCAGGGGGGTGGGAAGAGGGCAAGGGCCCATCCCCTCTAGGGGGCGCCGGCTCCCACCCGGCCCCACGGCAGGGAGGCGGGTTCTGACTCCCACCTTCAGCGTCTCGATGGCTTTCTGGGTGTCCCAGCCGTGCAGCCTCAGGGCCTCGTGACACTCCTCCACCGTCACCCCGTGGACCTTCTCCTCCACCTGCAATGGGATGAGCAGACGAGAGGCTCAGACCCTGCACGGGACGGACCCCCAGCTCCCCATCCTCCATCCCACAGCCCCCCACAATGCCTGGGAGAGAGATGGTGTGTCAGGACTCCTGGGTTCTCTCCCCAGCTCTGGGAGGGGAGTGGGGGCTGGTGGGTTAGAGCAGGGGGGCTGGGAGCCAGGACTCCTGGGTTCTCTCCCCGGCTCTGGGAGGGGAGTGGGGGCTGGTGGGTTAGAGCAGGGGGGCTGGGAGCCAGGACTCCTGGGTTCGCTCCCCAGCTCTGGGAGGGGAGTGAGGGCTGGTGGGTTAGAGCAGGGGGGCTGGGAGCCAGGACTCCTGGGTTCGCTCCCCAGCTCTGGGAGGGGAGTGGGGGTTGCTGGTTTGAGCAGGGGGGGCTGGGAGCCAAGACATCTGGATTCTTTCCTCAATCACTCACCTCTTTGATTTTCCGCTCCACATCGCTGTTGCCTTTCTGCCCGCGACATGGGGGCCCCATGACCCCCACGGCAGCCTTGTGGGCCCCCCCAGGGGCCCTGGTCCCCCCTGCCTCCCTCCTGTCCCTGGCCCCAGGTTGCTGGAGTGGCGCATCTATCCTTCGGGGTTGGCAGGGCCGAGGGGCAGGCCGTGACTTCGGGGGCGTCTCCAGGGGTCGGAGCCCCATTTCCCTCGGCGGGCGGGACGGTGGGTTGCTGAGGTGATGAGGCAGGAAGGCAGGATCGTCACCCGGATGCCTGGGTGTCGTCCGAAGGACGCTGAAATCCATCACTGAGTCCAGACTCTTAGAGAGACCTAGGAAGTGGGAAAGGGAAACTGAGGCACAGCTGGACTCTTGGGTTCTCTCCCTGGCTCTGGGAGGGGAGTGGGGGCTGGTGGGGGGCTGGGAGCCAGGACTCCTGGGTTCTCTCCCCGGCTCTGGGAGGGGAGTGGGGGCAGATGGGTTAGCATGGGGGGGGGGGCTGGGAGCCAGGACTCCTGGGTTCTCTCCCCGGCTCTGGGGGGGACTGGTGGGTTAGAGCGGGGGAGGGACTGGGAACCAGGACTCCTGGGTTCTCTCCCCATTCCCTTACAGCCCACGTGACAGTGGGAGGGCTGTGCCCACCTGGCCCCCCCCAGCGCCCCCTCCAGGCTGGCCAGATACTCACGCGTCAGCCGGAGAAGCTGCAGGCCCCCCGGTTTGATCCCGCCAGGTTCTTTAGCGTCCCGGGACTTCTCCTTCGGCCTGGGGGGGGGGGGAAAGAGGGGGAGGTTTAGTTACTTGGTCCCTTGGGGTCTAATTCCTGGATCCCATCTGGAGGGGGGGGCACTTTGGGGTCCCTGCCCCAGGTCACAACCGACCCCACACTTAGGGGTTGTGGGAGATGGAAGAGCTGGGAGGGGGGCAAAGGAGAGGCCCCTCCGCCTGATAGAGCCCCGCCCACTTTAGAACAAGCCACGCCCCTTCCCCACCTGCATGGCCACACCTCCTCAACAGCCACGCCCCCTTCCTCAGAGAGCCACACCCCTCCTGCCATAACCACGCCCATTCCCATCTGACACGCCCCCTCAGCCCACAGCAGCATCCCCACCCCACAGCCAAGCCCCTCCCCAATAGACACGCCCCCTACCACACAGCCACGCCCCCTTCCTTCCATAATCATGCCCCTTCCCATCCAACAAGCCCCCCCTCAGACCACAGCCCTCCCCCAAAGACACGCCCCCTTCCAATCAGCCACACCCCTCCCCGAGCCACGCCCCTTCCCCTCAGCAACCTGCCAGGCCTCCTTAAGCCACGCCCCCTACCACACAGCCACGCCCCTTCCCAGAGCCGCGCCCCCTCCCCCCACTCACTCCCCCATGCAGTCAGGGGCTCCCCAGCTGCGGCCGGGGTGGGGGTCGCCGTGTCCCACGTGCTGGAAGCTGTTGGGGACGGGGAGGCTGATCCGGCGCAGCCCAGCAGTGGGCGATTCCTCCTGGCTCACCGCCGAGGCCGGGAAGATCCCAACCCGCAGAGTCCGCCTGTTCTGGCCCCGCCAGGCCGAGGACTCAGGGCTGCAAGGGGCAGGAAGTGCTGTGAACCCAGGAGTCCTGGTTCCCAACCCCCCTGCTCTAACCACCATCCCCTACTCCCCTCCCAGAACTGGGGAGAGAACCCAGGAGTCCTGGTTCCCAGCCCCCCCTGCTCTGACCCACCAGCCCCCACTCCCCTCCCAGAGCCGGGGAGAGAACCCAGGAGTCCTGGCTCCCAGCCCCCCCTGCTCTAACCCACCAGCCCCCACTCCCCTCCCAGAGCCGGGGAGAGAACCCAGGAGTCCTGGCTCCCAGCCCCCCCTGCTCTGACCCACCAGCCCCCCTCCCGTCCCAGAGCCGGGGAGAGAACCCAGGCGTCCGGGCTCACCTGCCCTCAATCACCGTGATGAGATCGTTGGTTTCTAGTCTCAGCCACCCTGGTTCATTCAAGTCCTGAGTGGCTCTCACCTCCCGGGGACGGAGCTGAGAGCAGGAGGGAAAGGGTTAATCCCACTCGCAGATCTTGGGGGGGGGGGGCGGAGGTGTCTCCCCAGCTCCCCCAGCCCAGGCCTCTCCCAGCAGGGGGCACCGCAAGGTGCAGGGGAGGAGCGCTGGCTGTGGGGCAGGGGGATCCCAGCAGGGGACTTCATGGGGAGCGAGGCAGGGGGGCTGGCTGTGTGGGGTGACACCAGCAGGGGGCCCCATGGGGACAACAGTGGCGGGGGTTGGCTGTGGGGTGAGGGGGCGCCATGGGGCACAGGGCAGGGGGACTGGCTCGTTGTGGGTCAGGGGGATCTCAGCAGGGGGCGCTGTGGGGAGCGGGGCAGGGGAGCTGGCTGGCTGTGGGGCAGGGGGATCCCAGCAGGAGGCGCCATGGGGAGCGGGGCAGGGGGGGCTGGCTGGCTGTGGGGCAGGGGGATCCCAGCAGGAGGCGCCATGGGGAGCGAGGCAGGGGGGCTGGCTGTGTGGGGTGACACCAGCAGGGGGCCCCATGGGGACAACAGTGGCGGGGGTTGGCTGTGGGGTGAGGGGGCGCCATGGGGCACAGGGCAGGGGGACTGGCTCATTGTGGGGCAGGGGGATCTCAGCAGGGGGCGCCATGGGGCACAGAGCAGGGGGACTGGCTCATTGTGGGGCAGGGGGATCTCAGCAGGGGGCGCCGTGGGGAGCGGGGCAGGGGGGGCTGGCTGGCTGTGGGGCAGGGGGATCCCAGCAGGAGTCGCCATGGGGGACAAGGCAGGGGGACTGGCTCGTTGTGGGGAAGGGGGATCTCAGCAGGGGGCGCCATGGGGCACAGAGCAGGGGGGCTGGCTGGCTGTGGGGAAGGGGGATCCCAGCAGGAGGCGCCGTGGGGAGTGGGGCAGGGGGGGGCTGGCTGGCTGTGGGGCAGAGGGATCCCAGCAGGGGGCGCCGTGTGGAGTGGGGCGGGGGGGCTGGCTGGCTGTGGGGCAGGGGGATCCCAGCAGAAGTCGCCATGGGGGACAAGGCAGGGGGACTGGCTCATTGTGGGGCAGGGAGATCCCAGCAGGAGGCGCCATGGGGAGTGGGGCAGGGGGGGCTGGCTGGCTGTGGGGCAGGGGGATCCCAGCAGGAGTCGCCATGGGGGACAAGGCAGGGGGACTGGCTCGTTGTGGGGAAGGGGGATCTCAGCAGGGGGCGCCGTGGGGAGCGGGGAAGGGGGGCTGGCTGGCTGTGGGGCAGCGGGATCCCAGCAACGGGCACCATGGGGAGCGAGGCAGGGGGGTTGGCTGGCTGTGGGGCAGGGCGATCTCTGCAGGGAGTGCCATGGGGGACAGGGCAGGGGGACTGGCTCGTTGTGGGGCAGGGAGATCTCAGCAGGGGGCGCCGTGGGGAGCGGGGCAGGGGGGCTGGCTGGCTGTGGGGCAGGGGGATCTCAGCAGGGGGCGCCGTGGGGAGCGGGGCAGGGGGGCTGGCTGGCTGTGGGGCAGGGGGATCTCAGCAGGGGGCGCCGTGGGGAGCGGGGCAGGGGGGCTGTCTGGCTGTGGGGCAGGGGGATCTCAGCAGGGGGCGCCGTGGGGAGCGGGGCAGGGGGGCTGTCTGGCTGTGGGGCAGGGGGATCTCAGCAGGGGGCGCCGTGGGGAGCGGGGCAGGGGGATCCCAGCAGGCCCCCCCGGGGTCACTCACCTCGTGCAGCAGGCCGATGATGTCCCGGAAGTGGGGTCTCTCCTCGGGGCTGTGGGCCCAGCAGCGCCGCTGCAGGCCGTAGAGGCCGCGGGGACAGTCCTCGGGGCACTCCAGCCGCGCCCCCTCCCGCTCCAACTTCAGCATGATCTGGGGGGGGGCAAACCAGAACGTGAACCTCCAGCACCTCGGCGCCCCCTTCTGGAGGGGTAAAGAATCGCAGCCTCCCGGGGCTGCACTACCAACCGCAACCACTAGATGGAGCTCAAAGTCCTTCCCATAGCACAGGGGGCTGGGGGTGCTGGGAGCCAGGACTCCTGGGTTCTCTCCCCGGCTCTGGGAAGGGAGTGGGGGCTGGTGGGTTAAAGCTGGGGGGGGGGGGCTGGGAGCCAGGACTCCTGGGTTCTCTCCCCGGCTCTGGGAGGGGAGTGGGGGCTGGTGGGTTAAAGCGGGGGGGGGCTGGGAGCCAGGACTCCTGGGTTCTCTCCCCGGCTCCGGGAGGGGAGTGGGGGCTGGTGGGTTAGAGCAGGGGGGCTGGGAGCCAGGACTCCTGGGTTCTCTCCCTGGCTCTGGGAGGGGAGTGGGGGCTGGTGGGTTAGAGCAGGGGGGCTGGGAGCCAGGACTCCTGGGTTCTCTCCCCGGCTCTGGGAGGGGAGTGGGGGCTGGTGGGTTAGAGCAGGGGGGCTGGGAGCCAGGACTCCTGGGTTCTCTCCCCGGCTCTGGGAGGGGAGTGGGGGCTGGTGGTTAGAGCAGGGGGGGCTGGGAGCCAGGACTCCTGGGTTCTCCTCCAACCCGTTTCCCAGGCTCACCTGGCGCCCCGAGCGCCCCATCCAGGGTTCCTCGCAGTAGGAGAACATCTCCCAGAGGGTGACCCCGAACATCCACACGTCGGACGCGTGGGAGAAGACGCCGGAGCGCAGGCTCTCGGGGGCGCACCTGGGAGGCAGGAGAGGACACGTCAGAGAGAGAGAGAAAGCGCCCCTTAGTGCCAGCCCCACAGGGGAGAGCGCCCCCTGCCCCACAGCGCCCCCTAGCGCCGCCCTGGGGCCAGCCCCTCCTGCCAGGGGAGAGCGCCCCCTGCTGAGCCCCTGCCTGCCTCCCTGCCCCACAGCGCCCCCTAGTGCCACCCTGGGCCTAGCACCACCTGCCAGGGGAGAGCCCCCCCTGCTGAGCCGCTGCCCCACAGCGCCCGCTAGTGCCACCCTGGGCCTAGCGCCACCTGGCAGGGGAGAGCGCCCCCTGCTGAGCTCCCTGCCCCACAGCGCCCCCTAGCGCCGCCCTGGGGCCAGCCCTGCCTGCCAGGGGAGAGCGCCCCCTGCTGAGCCCCTGCCCCGCGCCCTGCCCCACAGCGCCCCCTAGCGCCGCCCTGGGGGCGGGTGCAGGTGTCTCACCAGGCGAAGGGGATTTTGCGGTGCGCGGACATGATGTATCGGTCCCCCTTGCTCGAGAGCGCCCGCATGAGGCCAAAGTCGCCGATCTTGGCGTGCTCCTCCGAGGCCAGCAGGACGTTGCGGGCGGCCAGGTCCCGGTGGATGAAGAGCTTCGACTCCAGGTACGCCATGCCCTGGGCCACCTGCACGGCGTAGAGCCAGAGCCGGTGCAGGGGGTAGGGCGGGCGCAGCTGGTCGTACAGGGAGCCCAGCGGGGCCAGCTCCGTCACCTGCCCAGAGAGTCCTGGTGACGAGAGGGGGAGAGAACCCAGGAGTCCTGGCTCCCAGCCCCCACTGCTCTAACCCACCAGACCCCACTCCCCTCCCAGAGCCGGGGAGAGAACCCAGGAGTCCTGGCTCCCAGCCCCCCTGCTCTAACCCACCAGACCCCACTCCCCTCCCAGAGCCAGGGAGAGAACCCAGGAGTCCTGGCTCCCAGCCCCCCCTGCTCTGACCCACCAGCCCCTACTACCCTCCCCGAGCTGGGGAGAGAACCCAGGAGTCCTGGCTCCCAGCCACCCCCTGCTCTAATCCACCAGCCCCCACTCCCCTCCCAGAGCCGGGGAGAGAACCCAGGAGTCCTGGCTCCCAGGCCCCCTGCTCTAACCACCAGCCCCCACTGCCCTCCCAGCGTCGGGGAGAGAACCCAGGAGTCCTGGCTTCCAGCCACCCCCACTCTGACCCACCAGCCCCCACTCCCCTCCCAGAGCCGGGGAGAGAACCCAGGAGTCCTGGCTCCCAGCCACCCCCACTCTGACCCACCAGCCCCCACTCCCCTCCCAGAGCCGGGGAGAGAACCCAGGTGTCCTGGCTCCCAGGCCCCCTGCTCTAACCCACCAGCCCCCACTCCCCTCCCAGAGCCGGGGAGAGAACCCAGGTGTCCTGACTCCCAGCCCCCCTGCTCCAACCCACCAGCCCCCACACCCCTCCCAGAGCTGGGGAGAGAACCCAGGTGTCCGGGCCGCGCTCACCATCTTGAGGGGCTGGCTGAGCACGACCCCGTGGAGCCGCAGGAGGTGGGGGTGCTCCAGGCCGCTCATGGCGTTCACCTCGTTGAGGAAATCGACCAGCGCGAGGGGGTCGGTGCTGACGTCGGAGCGGAGGGATTTCACCGCCACGGAGAGCTGGAGGGGGCAGGGGGGGTCAGATCCTGGGGGAGGTGTCAGGGGGGGCAGAGAGGAGGAGAAAGGGAAGCAGCAGCCAGAAGAGAAGGGAGACGGGGTAACAGGTGGGTCCAGCCCCACACCCCCTCCCTTCTCCCCCTCTGGCCCCACAATGTCCCCAGACCCCTCCGTTTTCCCTCCCTCTAGCCCCACATCCCTCCATCCTCCCTTCCCCCTTCCATCCATTCCTCTCCATGCTCCTTCCAGCTGGGCCCCCCCTCTCTGCCTTGCCCCCAACCGGGGGTCACTTCGGGCCCCAGGAGCCCAGACGGGAGCCGCTCCGGGCCCCTGGCTAACAGGGCGAGACCCCAACCTTTCTGGGGGAGGACAAGACGCAGCCAAACGTTACTCCAGGGACCTTCCCACCCCAGGCGGCTGGTCGACGGGGGCGGGGGGGCTTTGAAATCCCAGGGTTCAGATGATCACGTGATCGCCGGTGCAGATCTCGCGATTTTCCAATCTCTGCTCCAGGTCTTTCCTCCCTGCCGCAGCCCAAATGGTGTGAGATTCCCTGGCCATTCCTGGGAGACGCCAGACCCCGCCTGAAGCCCCCCCCCAGCCCCGCGAGGACCCGGACAGCTCCTCCCCCCTGCCCCGGACGACTCACGGTGCCCCCGCCGGGCGGGGTCCACTCTCCCCGGTGCACCACCCCGAAGCAGCCGTCGCCCAGCCGCTCCCGCAGGCGCAGGTCCCACTCGCTGATCAGACATTTCAGGGGGGTGTCCGAGTCCGGGCGGGGAGGCGGGGGGTGGGAAGGCCCCTCCCCGGGCTCCTGGGTCCTCGGGCCACTAATCATCTGACAGAGAGAAAGAGAGAGACAGACATGTACACTGCCTAATCGCCAGTGAACCCAGGAGTCCTGGCTTTAACCACTAGCCCCCACTCCCCTCCCAGAGCCGAGGAGAGAACCCAGGAGTCCTGGCTCCCAGCCCTCTGCTCTAACCACCAGCCCCCACTCCCCTCCCAGAGCCGAGGAGAGAACCCAGGAGTCCTGGCTCCCAGCCCTCTGCTCTAACCACCAGCGCCCACTCCCCTCCCAGAGCCGGGGAGAGAACCCAGGAGTCCTGGCTCCCAGCCTCCCCTGCTCTGACCCACCAGCCCCCACTCGCCTCCCAGAGCCAGGGAGAGAACCCAGGAGTCCTGGCTCCTAGCCCTCCACCCCACGCACACCGGGCTGGCATGGGGGGAGGGGGAGGGGGGGCTCTATTTTCCTGCCCCCGGACACCAGGGTTCCTGTGGCAATGGGGGAGGGGTGAAGCCAAACCTTATAGACCCAGGACTTGGGGCGCGGCCTCTGCTGTTTCCTGCGCTTGATGGCGTCTTCCAGCCGCCGCTGACCTGAATTGGGGGGGCTGGCGGTTAAAAAGGGGGAGCTCTGCCGGTGCCCCTCACTCCAGACCTGCAACCCCCCCGAGCCCTGGCCTCCCCCCAGCTCTGCTGGTGCCCTCACTCCTGATCCGCAGCCCCCCCAGCCCTGGCCTCCCCCCAGCTCTGCCGGTGCCCCTCACTCCTGACCTGCAGCCCCCCCAGCCCTGGCCACCCCCCAGTTCTGCCGGTGCCCCTCACTCCTGACCTGCAGCCCCCCCAGCCCTGGCCTCCCCCCAGCTCTGCCGGTGTCCCTCACTCCTGACCTGCAGC